>NW_016806329.1:1914631-1976311 GCF_001698545.2 Rhinopithecus bieti | reverse complement strand
CTCGTTTTGCTTGATCATTAAATCTATGTGAAATGATAAAATATTTTCTCATTTTTCATCTTTCATTGAGATTATTACATAATTATATATAAAAGCAACTGGTAGTGTTATTCTAAATAAATTCAGAGATTCTACTTTGTACAGATTTAATTTGTACAAAAAACTGCCTTTAATTGGATTTTACCATAACATGATGAATTATCATTAAATAGAAAGTTTGGGGACTCATGTTTATTTTTCCTTATAAATTATTACTATAGGAATAGAAATCATGTGAACAAGGAATATGAAAGTACTTGGGGACAGGTTTTTTAGGAGCCAACACTTAAATGGCATCATTCATGTCAAAAACTAGGGTTTGAATATCTAACCAGAGCAGTAGGCATGGTTTTGGAATTTGGAAAAAATATCCTTACATATGGCTTAATATTTTAAAATTAAATCATGCTTATTTATGCATAATTATTTAGCATACTTTAATTTATGGAACATTGTTTAGTTTCGTGTGAGCTGCTTCATATTCTTGGAAGAAAAATGTATATATTTTAATAATTTAGATTGGCTTCTACTTAGCTCTCATTGCAGGGATTTTACTGCACAGGATAATTGTTATTTTGTAATTGCTATCACGTTGTTAGGTGTGCCTGTGTTTTATCTCCTTAGCTAGTTTCTAAGGACCTCGTCGTCAACAAGTATATTTTCTAGTTTCTGTCTAAAAGACCTGCAAGGTTACAAGGTTACAACGAATGCTTAACTGATGTCAGATAATTGGATAGATATTTCAAAGAAAGTTACCAGTATTCTCAAGTGGAAAAAAAAATTTGTTTTATGAATCTTTACTTTAGTTGGAAACTTAGTTTTAAAAGGAATATTGTTAAGAAAAATGTGTTTTATTATATTACATGTAAACATAAAAACTTACTCTCCTTGATATGTATCTTTCTCATTTTACTTGGCAGTTCCCTTAAAGCAAGGCTGATATTTTGTCTTTTTGACAACTTTGTATGCTGATCACCTAGAATGGTGGTTTGCAATATTTGAGTATCAACGAACATTCATTAAGTGACATATTAGCGCTCTCCTAATAGCTACAGTAGGAACAAGAGCTCAGATGTCTAAGTTCCTAAGTGTCAGTTTCTTGTGTTCTCAATTGCAGTTTCTAGTTGCTTAGTAGTAGATTGGGAAAATGCTAATAATATTTGTAAGACTATTTCATATTGAGCTAACTCTTTTTTAGCTTTAATTAGTTGTTGATTCTGTTGGGCTATGCAGATAATCATATCATCTGAAGATAAAATAGCCAGGCTCTTCAAACCTGTATTATCCTGTTTCTGTGATGGATATTCTTATCTTGTTCTTAATCTTAAAAAATGCATTTAGCACGATGTTTGCTTAAAATACTTTGGTAAATACTCTGTACCAAGTGAAATTCCCCTTTTGTTCATGATTTTCTGATAATTTTTAGTATAAAATTGATTTTGAACTTTAGGTCATACTGAGGCAATTGCAATTTTAATAAGTTAGACCTTTATATGTTGAATTACATTAATATCTTTTTTATAATGAACCATCAAGGCATTTCAGAAATAAATTCTACTTGGTCATGATATATTAACTTGTAATATAAATATTACAGTCATTTTTCTAATAATTCATTTAGGAATTGTCTATGTTTTTAATTTGAGCAGTCCTATAATTTTGTTTTCTTTATAAACTGGTCAGACTTCATTAGCTCCCTATTCAATACCAAACCCTCATGTCTTCTTTGCTAATAAAATTCTAATGTATTCAGTGCAATGATCTTGTAGTTCATGGATCTTGATCAATCTAAGCCAGCAGTTCTCAAACCTCTTTTTTCAGGTCCCTTTTATATTTTCAAAGAGTATAGAGAATCCCAACGAGTTTTTATTTATGTGGGCTAAGTCTACTGATACTTGCTGTGCTAGAAATTAAAACAGTGGCCAGGCGCGATGGCTCACGCCTGTAATCCCAGCATTTTGGGAGGCCGAGACGGGCGGATCACGAGGTCAGCAGATTGAGACCATCCTGGCTAACACGGTGAAACCCTGTCTCTAATAAAAAATACAAAAAAAAAAAAAAAAAAAAAAAAAAAACTAGCCGGGGGCGGTGGCGGGCGCCTATAGTCCCAGCTACCTGGGAGGCCGAGGCAGGAGAATGGCGTAAACCCGGAAGGCAGAGGTTGCAGTGAGCTGAGATCACACCACTGCACTGCAGCCTGGGCGACAGAGCGAGACTCTGTCTCAAAAAAAAAAAAAAAAAAAAGAAATTAAAACAGATAAATGTTTAAAACACAAAAATGAGTATGAGTGAGTATACATCCCATAACCATCAGAGCATTGACATGATCATACAAGAAGTAATCTCAGGAAACGGGAAAAAAAAACAAAACAAAACTGAGTGAAAATGGCAAATAACATCTTGGTATTATTATGAAAATTGTTTTGACCTTATAGATTTCCTGAAAAGAGGGGAGACCCCAGGTTAGTCTTGGAGAATCGCTGATGTAAGTGAATCAAAATAGTCATGCCCTTAGTTTTCCAAATCTCCTTATAGCAATGTGTTACCCAGTGATCTGATTTTGGCCAGTGAGATTTGGGCAGAAGTAAATAGAGGAGATTTATGGGAGAGCTCTTATTTTAGTGATAAAAAGGAAAAAATAGGAATGTGACTGGCTCACCCTTTCTCCTCTGTCATTGTCTTAAAAGTGTATGTTTTAAGCTGTGGAGCTGCAACAGGCCACTTGCAACCATAAGATTGCAAAAATGAGGCTGGAAGTCAATCCGTAGGGTGACAAGAGTAGAAAGTTAAAAATGAGCCCGAGTCTCTTATTTCATCATTAAGTAGCTGAATGAATAAAAGAAAATCATACCTCCGGGTGTCTTATGAGGGAAAATAAATCCCTGTTTATTTAAACCATTGTAAATTATTTTTTCTGTTACTAGAAGCTGAACACACTCCTTATCATTATCTTTAACCAGCCTTGAAATCAAAGTTTTATTAGCATTATAAAATAAGTTCAGAGCGTTCCCATTTCTATTTTCTGGCACAACTTACAGAAGACAGAGATAATATTTTGCTGAAAAGTTTGGTTGATACTATATATTCATAAAAATTGTCTGAATCTGGAGTCTTTGTTGTTTAGTATATATTTTACAAGATTTGGCCCTTAAATTATTCTTGGCTTTTTAGCTTTTTAGCAGTTTCAATAATATCAAGTGTTCATTTTTTGTTATACCAATTTTGGCATATATTTTAAATAAATGTTTTATACTTTTCAGTTTTCAAATGTATTGCTGTTCTCAATATTTTTAGCATGTTTTAACCTTGTTATGTCTGACTAGTTCTCTTTTAACATTCTCTACATATTTTCTTGATCTGTCTTCCTATAGGATTGCCTCACTTGTGATTCTTTACAAAAAACTGATTTTCAATTTTCTGTATCTGTTCCACATTTTTCTCTATTTTATTGTATGAGTTTATTTTGTTGCTATTTTCTTATTTTTTTGGGTTACATACTTGGCTCCTTGGCGTTCAATCATTTTAAATACAAACTACAAATTTCTCTCTACAAGCTGATTTTAAAATATTTTATTTTCATTTTATGCACATATATCAATAAGGTTTTATAAAATACAGTTATTATTGGTGTTCAAATACTACAAATGGTTTCTTTTTTAGTTAATTTTATAGCATGGCTATTTTTCTGTGTCATTACTCTACAGCACTGTTCTAATAGTTATTACTGTTCCATCATAGGGCTATATTTTAATTGATTTAACCAAACTTCTGCTGCTGAATATTTTGGTTGTTTCTAGTGACTTTTTTGTTTATTCATTTTTTTAAATTTAGTTTTAATTGTTGTGCTTACATAATAGTTTTACATATGGAGTACATGCGATATTTTGATAAAAGCATACAATGTGTAATGTGGGGTAACTGAAGTATCTACCACCTCAAGCATTTATCATTTCTTTTTGTTAGGAAACTTTGATTCCTTTAGTTATTTTGAAATATGCTATAAATTACTGCTCACTGTAGTCACCCTATTGTGCTGCAGAACACTGGATCTTATTCCTGCTATCTAACCGTATTTTTGTCCACATTAACAATCCCCTCTTTATTCTACCTCCCTAAAACCCTTCCCAGACTCTGAAAACCATCATTCTACTCTCGGTGTCCAAGTTCAATTTTTTATATTTTAGTTCCCACATGTGAATGAGAACATGCGATATTTTTCATTCTGTACCTGGCTTATTTCACTTAACATAATGTCCTCCATTTCCATCCAGATTGTCACATATTGTTTTCTCTGTGCCGCATAAGCCCCAAAATTATTAGTGCTTTTTTAGTTTCCATATGTATAATTTTTTTTCAGTTATCATCTTTTAGCTTCAAATTTTATTGCAACTAAATTATGAATTTTTAAAGTTATATCATTTTGCTAGTTATTTTTTGAAATTTTATTTGCAAACTTAATCACAGTAACATTTTTGACTAGACCATGTGTGCTTGAAATGAATACATATTTACCGGCTATAAAGACTTGTTAGTTTGATTTTATAATTGCTACCCCAGGTTTTCTATTGAACGATATTTGCTTGGAGTGTATTTTTCTATATATTTACTTAGAGAAACATACTGATTACATAATTTTATCAAATAGAGAGCAGTTGAATGTAAAAACTAGTATTCGACCAAGACTGAGGCAAAGGTCAAATATCACCACCAAATAACAAATGTGATAATGTGATTATTTCATCCCAAAATGATAATTTTATTGTAATTTTGTTTAGCGGTCAAATTTGAGAAGTTTGACACTTCAATGCAGAAATAATTTCTTAGCACTGTTAGCTTCTAGACTGCTCCTGCAGGCATGATACTGCACACTTAGGATATTAAATAGATACCCACTTTCCACTGAAGCTAGTAGAAAAGTGAGAGTGTCTGACGCCAGGTATTTTCAGCTGTTAATGGTCATATTATCAAGTTATTTTACCAAATTAAAAGCATAACACTCGTTGAAATCCAGATTTAGACAACGTGATAGCACAATATAATTTGTGCAATTACTCAGAGGCTTTGTGTACCCTTTGAATATGTTTCTGAATATTTAAAAATACATACTTAAGATCATTGGATACAAAATCTATATAGAGAGATGATCAATAGATAGGTTATAAAACTGACTCTGAATCTTTCTGACAAGAGAGAACCTTTGCAGGTGGACTTATAAAAAAAAATCTGAACAATAAAGGCAGAGAAATTTCAGCAGATACCTACAACTAACCTATTTTTTTATGCAAGCCACACTTCATTGTTAATAAGTTCTGTTAATTTGGCATTAAAGAGTGCATTTGCCTCAAGCTGTCTTTTAGATATGTAAAACCTGATGTTTCATCTTGTTTGAAAATATCATATGAATATAAATCAAGAAAGGATGGAAGAATAATATTGAAGTGAACAGTCAGCTATGTGTCCTTCCAAAGTCTGAGACAAAACCCAATATCAAATAACAGATTTTGAAAAAAAAATGTGGCAACTAAAGCCGAACTTAAGTTCATCCTTCATTTCCAACACTTCTTTATCCTATATTATCAATCTGTCTCTCTTGATAAATATACCACTGGACTTATTTTTGATTTAACATCCAATATGAGAGTTGCTGTTTATTAATCATTGAGTTAATCTATATTGTATATTGTAATTATTGTTTTATTGGGATTTATTTCTGACATCTTATGTTTTCTATTTCCCTTTAGTTTCGGTTTCTATTTTTCTCTTTGCTTTTATCTCTTTTAAGATATATTTTTTAGCTGACAGATTAAATTATACATTTGATTTTAATTTGTATGATGTTGACAACTTTTTAATACTCATATTTGTGTTATTTGTCTCTCTTAGTTTGTTAAGCTATCTATTTTTTCAACAAAACAGATGTCTTTGCATACAATAATCTCCTTCTTTTTCTTCCCCTCCCCTCATGCCTAGATATGCCTTAAATTTTACCCCCTTCTTCTGGACTCCTATACATGAACATTGACCCTTTCAAGTCTATCCTTTATACATTTTATAATTACCATCTTTAATCCACTCTAATGCTCCTATTGCTTCTGTGAAATTCCTCAGCCGAATCGCTCAAGTCACTAACTTCTTTTTTTGTTTTATCTATTTGTCTTAGTACTTTCTTAAAAAAAATTAATGAGTAATAATGCACATAACATAAAATGTATCCTTTGAAAGTATACAACTTAATGGTTTTTTAGTATGTTCACAGTAGTGCAATCATTACCACAATAAATTTAAATTTTTTTCATTATCCCCCCCAACACACCCTGTACCCATTAGCAGTCACTCCCTGTTTCCTTCCAATTTTGTCAGATCTGGGCAACCCTGATGTATTTTCTGCTTCTATAGATTTACGTATACTGGCATTTTATGTAAGTAGAATCATGCAAAATGTGGTCTTCTGTACCTGGTTTCTTTCATTTGGAATAATGTTTTCAAGGTCCATCCATGTTGTAATATACATCAGGACTTCATTTTATGTTGCTCAATAATATCCCTTTGTATGGGTATTCAACATTTTAATCCATTCATAAGTTGATCAACATCTGTGTTGTTTCTAATAGTACTGCTATTAATATTCATAAACAAACTTTTGTTTGGGCTTGTGTTTTCATTTGTCTTGTAGGCAAGAATATACCTAGGTATAGAACTGCTGAGTTATATGCAAACTCCATGTTTAACCACGTTTGAATAGTCTGTCAAATTGTTTTCCAAAGTGACTGTACTATTTTTCATTCCAATCAGCTAAACATGAAGGTTTCAATTCTTTCACATCCTTACCAATGATTATTGTCTCTTCTTTTTCTTCTTTTATTTTTATTTTATTTCATTTTCTGTGGGCATATAGTAGATGTATAGATTTATGGAGTACATGAGATATTTTGGTATAGATATGCAATGTATAATAATCACATCATGGAAAATGGAGTATCCATCTTCTCAAGCATTTCTCTTTTGTGTTACAAACAGTCCAATTATACTCTTTTACTTGTTTGAAAATGTGAAATTAAATTATTATTGACTATAGTCCTCTTGTTGTGCTATCAAATACTAGGTTTTATTCATACTATTTTTTTTGTACCCAATGACATTCCTCACCTCCCCTCAAATCCTCCTCACTACTCTTCCCAGCCTCTGGTAACCGTCCTTATATTCCCTATATTTATAAGTTCAATTGTTCTGATTTTTAGCTCCCACAAATAAATGAGAACATGTGATGCCCAGGAATATAAGCATCACATGTTCTCAATCTTGGCAGGTTTTATGAATCTAGGAATCCATTCATTTCCTCTAGATTTGACAATTTATTGGCCTATATTTGCTCATAATAGCCACTGATAATACTTTGAATTTCTGTGGTATCAGTGTAATGTCTCCTTTTTAATCTACGATTTTATTTTGTTGGATCTTTTTTTCTCTGTTAGTCTGTCTAAACGTCTGTCAGTTTAGTCTTTTCAAAAGACAACTTTTGTTTCATTGATCTTTTGTATTATTTTCTTCGTTTCAAATTCATTTATATCTCTCTGATCTTTATTATTTATTTTCTTCTACTAATTTTTACTTTAATTTGCTCTTGCTTTTCCAGTTCTTTAAGATGCATCATTGGGTTATTTATTTGAAGTTATTCTTCTTTTTGGATGTGGGCACTTAGAGCCATGAATTTCCCTCTTAGTAATGTTTTTGCTGTATCCCATAGGTTTAGATATTTTGTGTTTCCATTATTTGTTTCTAGAAATTTATCAATTTCCTTCTGAATTTCTTTATTTATCCACTAGTCTTTCAGGTGCATGTTGTTTATTTTCCATGTGTTTGTATAGTTTGCAACATTCCTCCTGTTATTGATTTCTAGTTTTATTCATTGTGGTCAGAGAAGATGCTTGACATTATTTCATTTTTTTAAATGTTTTAAGACTTGTTTTTTGACCCAATATATAGACTATTCTTGAAAACAATTATGTGCTGAGAAAAAACAATGTGTGTTCTGCAGCCATTGGGTAAAATGTTCTGTAAATATCTACTAGATTCATTTGTTCTATAGTGCAGAGTAAGTCTAATGTTTCTTTGTTTATTTTCTGAGAGATCTGTCCAGTGCTGAAACTGGGGTGTTAAAGTCTACAGCTAGTATTGTATTGGAATTTCCCTCTCTCTTTAGCTCTAGTGATATTTGTTTTACATATCTGGGTGCTGCACTGTTGAGCACATATATATTTATAATAATTATATACCCTTGCTGAATTGACCCCTTTACCGTTACATAATGATCTTCTTTTCTCTTCTCACAGTTTTGCCTTGAAATTTATTTTATCTGATATAAGTATAGCAAATCTGCTCTTTTTTTGGTTTCCATTTAGATGGATATCTTTTTCCAGCCCTTTATTTTCAATTTTCTTATGTCTTTATAGATGAAATGTGGTTCTTCTAGGCAACAGATCATTGATTCCTATTTTTTCATCCATTCAGCTACTCTATGTGTTTTGATCTTTTCATTGAAGAACTTAGTGTATTTACATTCAATGTTATTATTGATAAGTAAGAACTTACTCCTACCATTTTGGTATCTCCTTTCTGGTTGTTTTGCAGTATTCTCTTCTTTCTTTCCATCTTTCTTGTTTTCCTTTTAGTGAAGGTGATTTTCCCTGGTAGTATTCTTTAATTTCCTGCTTTTTATTTTTTGTATATCCATTGCATGTTTTTTGATTTGAGGGTACCATGAAGTTTGCCAATACTGTTTTATAACTCGTTATTTTAAGCTGTTAACACTTAATACTCTTTGCATAAACAAAACAAATAAACAAAAGAAAGAAAATAATAAAACTCCTCACTTTAACTTCATCCCCCTGCTATTTCACTTTTTTTCTCCTTGTGTCTTATTGTACTTTCTATGCCTTGAAAAGTTGTTATATTTATTATTTTTAATTGGTTAATCACTTAGTCTTTCTTCTTAAGTCAATACAAGCTTATATACCACAATTACAGTGCTATCATATTCTGTGTTTTTCTGTGTGCTTACTATTAACAGTGAGTTTTGTACCTTCAGATGGTATCTTCTTGCTCATGAACACCATTTTCTTTCAGAATAAACAACTTCCTTCAGCATTTCTTGTAGAACAAATCTGGTATAGATTAAATCCCTCAGTTTTTGTTGGTCTGGGAAGCTCTTTATTTCACCTTCATGTTTGAGGGATATTTTCACTGGATATGCTATTGTAGGCTAAACAATTTTTCTTGTAGCACTTTAAATATGTCATGCCACTCTCTTCCGGCCTGTAAGGTTTCCACTGAAAAGTCTGCGGCCAGATATATTAGAGTTCATTTGCATGTTATTTGTGTATTTTTCTTGCTGCTCTTAGGATCCTTTCCCTATTCTTGACTTTTAGGAGGTTGTTTATAAAATACTTTGAGGTAGTCTTCTTTGGCTTAAATCTGCTTTGTGTTCTTTGACCCTCATGTACTTGAATGTTGATATCTTTCTCTAAGTTTGGAATTTCTCTGGTATTTTTGTTTTGAATAAACTTTCTATCTCTATCTCTTTCTCTACTTCCTCCTTAAGGTCAATAACTCTTAGATTTGCCCTTTAATGCTACTTTCTAGATCTTGTAGGTATGCTTCATTTTTTTAAAATTCTTTTTTATTTTGTCTCTTTGGACTGTATTTTCAAATAGACTGACTTCTAACTCACAAATTCTTTCTTCTACTTGATCATTTTTCTATTAAGAGACTCTGATGCATTCTTCAGTATGTCATTTGCATTTTTCAACACTAGAATTTCTGCTTGATTCTTTGTAATTATTAAAATCTCTTTGTTAAATTTATCTGATAGAATTCTGAATTCCTTCTGTGTGTTATCTTGAATTTCTCTGAGTTTCCTCAACACAGCTATTTTGAATTCTCTGTCTTGTTTCTCCAGAAATGGTCCCTGATGCCTTATTTAGTTCATTTGGTAAGGTCATGCTTTCCTGGATTGTGTTGATGCTAGTAGGTGTTCTTTATGCTCTTGGCATTGAAGAGTTTGGTATTTATTACAGTCTTCAGAGTCTGGGTTTGTTTGTGCCTGTTCTTGGGAAAGCTCTCCAGGTGTTCAAAGGGACTTGGGCTCCAAGCCTTATAATGCTATGGTTTTTGTAGACTCATAAAGGTACTTCCTTGGTGATCCTGGATAAGATCCAGGAGAATTCTCTAGATTATCAGACAGAGACTTGTTCTTTTCTCTTATTTTATCCCATGCATACAGAATTTCTCTCCCTGTTCTGATGCATCTGGGACTGGAGATGTGGTGATTCAAGTACCTTTGTGGTCACCACCACTGGGACTGCACTGGGTCAGACCTGAAGACCCATGCACAGGTTTCCCTAGAAACCCATGCACAGGTTTCTGGACATGCACAGGTTTCCCTAGACCCTGTGCATGTCCAGAAATGCTGTCCAGGAACCTAGACCTGGACTCGGTTTCTCCAAGAGCCTGTTTGTTGCTCTATCCCACTGTTGCCAAGCTGGTACCTGATTTTTGGTTCTTTTGACAGTGCTTTTCTGTATGAAGATAGTTGTTAAAATTTGGTGTTCCAGTGGGAATGGAGGTGGTGGAAAACAAATAATATAGGCTTCTACTCTGCCATCTTGCTCTGCCCTCTTATTATCTTTTCTATTACAGCCATCCTAACGTGTGTGGAGTGATATCTCTTTATGGTTTTAATTTATGTTTCCCTTATGTCTACAGATGTTGAGCATTTTTATGTGCTTATTGGCCATGTGTACATACATCATCTTTGAAAATATGTCTGTTCAGATCCTTTGCCTATTTTAATTGTTTTCATTATTGTCTTTGTCTTTCATTATTGAATTTTAAGTTCTTTATATATTCTATCACATATGTGATTTAATAATGAGACATATGTTTTGCAAAAATTGCCTCCATCCTCTGAGTTGTCTTTTTCAATGTTTTGATGGATGCTGTACCTTTAACATGATAAAAATAAATAAACATGTATTGGATAAATGCACTAAATCATGAATTATTCTAATTATTTCTGTCAGTCAGTTCAATTTTTATTTATAAACAAATTTTCTTGGAAACTTACATTCCTCTGAGTGCTTCAGCTTCATTGATTTGTTATTAGTTACTTAGGGGAACAGTCATACACAGCACAGAGATTTTGCCCCTATGACAATTTAGGGGAAATATGTGGGACACAACTCGAGGAAGAGAGTCTTTGTTATTACCAGCTACTCACCCACCTCTGGTGCACTCTCTTCCCATAGTCCCCCTCACAAAGTTGCTCTGTCTCAAACAAAAATTCCCATAACTTGACTCCTATGATGTTTTTGTTAGATTATATTTTGTTTTATTTTAAAATCAACATCAATACTTACCCTTGAATCGATATTTTCTCAGTATATCTTTTTTGATTCCTGGCTCTGTTCTTTGCCCTGAGCTGCTTCTCTCAGTGAGAATTGCTTAGATAAAGAATGGGGAGAAGAAAATTCTCAGGGGCCAGCCCACTTATTTGCTCTAAATATAATCAGCTCAGTTGGACTTCCACATTGTAGTGATGTCACCCTGTCACCTCTGGCTGGTTCTGCTTTGGTACCACCAGTTTTATGTGCACAATAGTGCATATACAAGCAACTGCCCCTTCAGGGTTAAGTAGGGGAGAGAAAAAGGCACAACTATAAAGCTGTCACCCAGTATGTGATATCTAATTCTCTTCTGACCTCAACTCCCAATGTCTCCATTGCAGACAGAGTCCTAAATATTTTCTCTCTTCCTAGGAGTTTATTACCATTTGTCTTAGGTCACAGAATACATCAGTGTCATTCTCTTTTCTTTGTCTGGTTTTAGGTTTGAGGAGGAAACCAGCAGCCATGGCAGTTCATCTTGTTAGGACTCAGAAGAATTTTTTTTTCTTGTTAACTATTTGTTACTGGGAATTTCATCATATTTAAAAGATTCTTACCCCATATCACTGAGTATCCTTGTCACTTTCCCTAAAGGTTTACTAACATTTAACTAGCATCTAGAAATAACCTTTAAAATACTATTTACAATGATGTCTCCAAGGATTCACAAAAAACATACAACATAAAATGCTTTTATTAATAATGTAAGAAAGAGTAAGTATGGGAAAGAAGAGTTTGGGGGAAAAGTATATAGAGAAAGAAATCTTTTATCATAAATACATTGTAAATAGAATATTTTTTAAATATGGATTTCGGCAAATGCCTATGGTTTTTCTCTCCTCTTGTTTTATTTCATTTTTTTCTTTAGAGATAATATATCACTTTATTGCCCAAGCTGGAGTGCATTGGCATCACAGCTCACTGTAACCTTGATCTCATGGGCTCATGAGATCCTCTTGCCTCAGACTCCTGATTAGATGGAACTACAGACACACACCACCATGTCCAGCTAATGTTTTAAATTTTTGTAGAGACAGGGTCTCACTATGTTGCCCAGGTTTGTGTTGAACTCCTGGCCTCAAGTGATGCTCCTGCCCTGGCATCCTAAAGCTCTAGGGTTACAGACATAAACCACCATGACTGGCCATGGATAAAACCTTAACTAAAGGTAATATTTCAGGTACAAAGAAAAAAAATTGGGGAAGCAAGGAAAATAACAGCTTAAGAGAATTTTAGACAGGATACCCTTCCAATGTCCCTCGAATGTTGAATGTTGCTTGAGTATTTATCTAGAACTGTAGCTATGTTATCGAAATTAGAGCAAGTTAGATAATTGTTACATACAAGATAAAGTTGATCTCCAGTTTTTCTCCTACAGCTGTTTTAAGAATCCTTCAGTCTATAGAAAAGTTTCAATTGAAGAGTAGTGATTTTCTTATCCAACTTACAAGTAGTATATGTACGAATTTAATGATTTTGTTTTCATTCTAAAAAAAGTCTCCAGAAAAATCAATTCATTTCAGAATGTTTTCTTTTCTTTCAGTGGCAAATAATGTGCTTTTCAAGAAATGTTGATGCAATTAATATTGATATAATAAAAAAATTTGTATCATATTTAAGACAACAGAAGAGTTGTCTTGAATGCCAGTTAAAACTTCAGTCTGTCTTCTACTAACAGTAGATGATAAATCAGTTTCAGTGTTGTGATTGTATATTGGTAAAACAAACCTAGAGAGGGAGTGACTTCGCTAAGATGGTAGAATAGAAGGTAACCTGCACATATCCCCCAACGTCGAGAATTCTGCACCCATCCATAGTCAACAGTCTCTCTACAGGATCTTCAGGATTCAAATAGAAGTTTGTAAAACCCCAGAGGAGCCCAAAACCTTGGAGGATCATTTTGAAAGTGCAGACTCATATCCAAGTGGCTGATCTGCAAAGCTTGCTCCTGGGTTCAAACGTTGAAATGTCTCAGTCTCCCAAAGGGCTTGTTTATAGCCCTGACTGGCCTAGAGCATGCAACCAAAGCCATCTGCCAAGGCGTCCAGAAAGAATTGCACACACTAGTGCCTTGGCAAAAAGGCTTGTCTGCCTTCAGCATGAACCTGAAAGTTGTCCTGTGTCTCAGCTGCAGTCACTCTCAGCTGCTCCCTGAGCTCAGAGCTACTCACACAAGAACTCACAGGGAGACTCACCCATATATTGTAGCCCAGGAGTCTGAGCCTCCCTGATGGGCTCGCAAACCTCTATCCCACAGCAGATCCCTAGAGGACCCAGACTCAGCTCCAGGTCCTCCCATTGTAGTGAGGGAACTATCCCTCTTTGCAGAGGCTTTCTGGGAGACACAATTTCCTCTGAGGCAACAAGACTGTACTCTTCAGCCTCTGCCCCACAGCAAATCCCAAAGGTGGGGGCAGTTTCAGTTCTAGTCCATCTTGATGTAGTCAGGAAACTATCTCATCTATGCTGTGAGAACTTCTGGGAGATGCAATACTGTCTGAGCCCATAAGAAGGAAGCTCTAGCTTCTATCCCACAACAGATTCTGAAGGGGTTCACATGCAGCTCCAGCCCCTTCTGCTATAGTTGTGGAACTCTCTCATCTGTGTAGGGTCCTCTTAGGAGACACATGCCTTTCAAGCCAATGAGACCAGGCTCCATCCCACAGTAGATCCTGGAGGGGCCCAGTCTCAGGTCCAGCCACTTCTACCACAGTGAGGAAACTATCCTATCTGTGAAAGTTTGTTGAGCAGCGTGCACCCTTATGAACTGAAACTAGGATCTCCAAACTCTTCCTACAGCAGATGCCAAGAGTGCTGAGTTTCAGTTCTGTTCCCTCCTACTATAGTTAAGGAACTATCCCACCTGTGCAGAAACCTTCTGGGAGATGCACACCCATCTGTGCCAACGTGGTACACATGGCAGCCTGCATCACACAGCAGATCTCAAGGGGACCCAGTCTCAGCTTTGGCTCTTTCCATTGCAGATGGAGAACTATAATATCTGGGCAGGAACTTGCTTAATGATGCACACACCTCAGAGTCATGACCAGGCTCTCCAGCGTCTGTCCTAAGCAACCCCAAGGGGGTGTCACCTCAGCTTTAGGCCCCCCTGCTGAAATTAGGAACCTATCCTGCCTTCCTAAGACTTGCTAAGAGACACATGGTCCTCTGAGCCAACAAGACCAGGCACTCTAGCTTTTGTCACACAGCAGATTCTAATGGGGCTCAGGATCAACTCCAGACTTTCTGCTACAGCTGGGAAACTATTCCATCTGTGCAATGATCTTCTGGGAGATGAACACCCATCTTGTCCAACAAGACAGTCTCACCAGCCTCCTTCTCACAGTAGATCCCAAAGGGTCGCAGTATCAACTTTATCTCTTCTTGCTATGGTTGGGAACCCATTCCACTTGTGCAGTGACATGCTGGAAAATATGTCCGTCAAAGCCACTGGGACAGTCTTCTGGACTTAATTCTCTGGCCAGCATGTCCACACAGTCCCAGTAACCTACTTGGGTCTTCCCCAAATCTATCTGGGCTGGAAAGCCACATCAACCTCACAGTCTTGCAAGACTTGCAGCAAGCCTGGATTTAGAGCATCCTTTAGTGCTGACGCAGGTGTAGTGGTCACAGATTCAGGGAAGATTATGGTCAATATGCTTAGAATCCCTGGAAGACCTTCTAAGAATAATCATAAAGTCAGAATTCAGAGGCTAAAATTATTACCTAATCCCTGATGCACATATATTGTCACATATCCACAGTCATAAAGAACACTAGGAAAATATAAACTTATCAAATGGACAAAATAAGGTAACAGAGACTGACCCTAAAGTGATGGAGATAAATAACCATTTTAAGGAAGCTCAACAAATTTAAATGAAACACAGAGAAACAATTCAATATTTTATTAGAGAAATCTAGCAGTAAGACTTAAATAATTTTTTAAAAATCAAACAGAAATCCTGGAGGTGAAAAATAGAATGCATGGAATGAAAAATGCAATGAAGCACATCAAAGACATAATTTATCAAACAGCAGAAAGTATCAGTGAGCTCAAAGACAGGCTATTTAAGAATATAGAGTTAGAGGAGATAAAGGAAAAAAGAATGAAAGTGAATGAAGTAATCTTGTAGATTCTATAGGACAACATCAAAAAGGCAAATATGAAGGTCATTGGTGTTAAAGAGGGAACTGAGAAAGTCAGAGAAATAGATGATTCAAAGAGATAATAACAGAAATCTTTCCAAAACCAGAATCAAATGTAAATATCCAGGTACAGGAATGTCAAGGGTCAACAAGCAGATTCAACCTAAATAAGAATACCCCAAGACACATTATATTCAAAGGTTCAAAAGTCAAAGACAAAAAGAAGATCCTGAAAGCAGCAAGGGAAAAGATGCAAATAACATATAAGGGAGATCCAAAATGCCTAGCAGCATACTTCTCAGTAGAAGCCTTACAAGATAGAAGGGAGTAGGACGACGTATTCAGAATGCTGAAGAAAATAAAAAGCAAAAACTGTCAACAAATAATATTGTACTCAGTAAAGGTGTTCTTCAGAAATGAAGGAAAGATAAATATTTCCCCAGACAAACAAAATCTGAGGGAATTGATAACTACCAGACCTGTCCTACAAGAAATGCTAAAAGAAGTTCTTTAAAACGAAAAAAAAAAATTTAAACAGAATGCTACCAACATTGTAATTATGGTATGTAAACCTCTTATAGCTTTACTAAGAAAGCTAAAACTATTAAAAATACCAATAACAATTTGTTGAGAGGTAATATATTAGTGTAAATCACCACACCAAAATTCAAAATGTGGGGAAGAACGGAGTTAATGTGTACAGCATTAGTTTTTTTTTCTTGTTGGCTTGGTTCTATTATTTTTGGAAATCAAAGTAAAGTTGGTACCATTTCTTAAAAACTTCTCATAACTATAGGATGTTTTTTGTACACCTCATAGTAACCTGTAATAGCACTAAAAGTAAAAATCAATAAATTAAAACATACTACCAGACAAAATTACTTAACCACAAAGGAAGATGGTAAGAAAAGAAGAAAAACAGAGAGGAGTTACAAAACAACTAGAAAACAAGTAACAAAATGGTGGTAGTAAGACCTTCCCTATCAATAATAACATTGAATGTAAATGGACTAAATTCTCTAATTAAAAGACATACAGTAAATGAATGCATTTAAAAATAGGACCCAAATACATGCTGCGACAAGAAACTCGCTTCACCTATAAAAATAAATTGAAGGCCATTTGCAGTAACATGTGAAACACAATAAGGATGCCCATTTTCACCACATTTATTCCACATAGTTCTGTAATTATTAATGACAGTAGAGCAGTTAGGCAATAGAAAGAAGTAAAAGGTATGTAAATTAGACAGAAAGATATCAAATTATCCTTGTTTGCAGATGGTACATTATTTTTATATAAATTAGTCTCTACCAAAAACTCTTAGAACTGACAAATGAATTTAGTAAAGATGCAGGATATAACATTAACATATAGCAACCAGTAGTGTTTATATATACTAACAGCAATCAATCTGAAAAAGAAATCAAGACAGCAATCCCGTTTACAATAGCTACCTAGAAGTCAATTTCACCAAAGAAGTGAAATATTTCTACAAGAAAAGCTATAAAACACTGATGAAATAAATTGAAGCGACACACAAAAAATGGAAAGATAACTTAGGCTCATGGATTAGAAGAATTAATATTGTTACAAAGTCTACACTACCCAAACCAGTCTACAGATTCAATGCAATCCCTATAAAAATGCCCATGACATTCTTCACAGAAATAGAAAAAAACCATCCTAAAATTTGCATGCAACTACAAAAGATTCAACATAGCTAAAACAATCCTTGCAAAAATAATAAAGCTGCTGGCATCACCCTATCTTATTTTATACTATACCACATAGCTATAGTATCCAAGACAGCATGGTACTGGCATAAAAACAGACACATAGATGAATAGAACTGAATAAGAAAGCCCAGAAATAAATCCATACATCTACAGCCAACTCATTTTCAATGAAGGTGTCAAGAATGTATATTGGGGAAAGGACAGTCTTTTGAAAAAAAGTTGCTGGGAAAACTCGGTAACCACATGCAGAAGTATAAAACTGGACACTTATCTTTCACTTTGTACATAAATCAGCTTAAAATTAATTAAATATGTCCATGTAAAACCTGACACTATGAAAAAACTAAAAGGAAATATTGGACAATGCTATAGTACATTAGTCTGGGCAAAGATTTTTTGGCTCAAAAGCACAGGCAACCAAAGCAAGAATAGACAAATTGAATCACATCAGACTAAAACACTTTTGCACAACAAAGAAAACAATCAATAAAGAGACAACCTACAGAATGGGAGAGAATATTTGCAAACTACCCATCCAAGAAGTAATTAATAACCAAAATATCTAACAAACTCAAACAACTCAATAGCAATAAAACAAGTAATCTGATTAAGAAAATGAGCAAAAGACCATAATAGACATTAAAGAATGCATATAAATGGCCCACATGTATATGAAAAAAATGCTCAACATTCCTAATCATTAGAGAAATGGGAATCAAAACCACATTGATATATCATCTCACCCTGGTTAGAACGGTTATCAAAAATACCAAAAAAAAAAATCACAAATGATGACAAAGATGCAAAGAAAGAGGAATGTTTGTACACTGATGGTGGGAATGTAAAGTAGTATAGCTATTATGGAAAAGTATGGAGATTCCTAAAAAAAAAAATAGAACTACTATGTAATCCAAGAATGCCACTGCTGAGTGTATATCCAAAAGAAAGGAAATCAGTATGTTGAAGAGAAATCTGTACTCCCATGTTTATTGCAGTGTCATTCACAACAGCCAAGATATGGGATCAACCTGTCTCCATGAACAGATGCAGAAAGAAAATGCAATATATATACACAATGGAATATTATTCAGCCATACAAAATAATTAAATCCTGTCATTTGCAGCAACATGTGTAGAACTGGAGACCATTATGTTAAGTGAAATAAGCCAGGCACAGAGACAAATATTGCATGTTCTCACTTATATATGAGAGCTAAAGCAGTGGGTGTCATGGATTTAGAAAGTAGAATGGTGGTTACCAGAAGTTGAGAAAGGAAGGGATGAAGGAGGATAAAAAGAAGTAGGTTAAGATATACAAAAGCACAGTTATATATAAGAAATAAATTCAAGCATTTGATATTAGAGTTTGGAAATTATAGTAGACAATAATTTATTGTATGTTTCAAAATAGCTAGAAGAGAAGAACTGCAATTTTCCCACCACAAAGAAAAGATAAATGTTTGAGGTAATAAATAAACCAATTACCCTGTTTTGATCATTATACACTGTATACAGGCATCAAAATATAACATGTATCCCAAAAAATATACAACTATTATATATCCATAAAAAATAAACTTAGAAACATCCGGGCATTTCCAAACATAAAGTTAAATCTCATCCATGGTACAGAGTATACTTGGCTATTTTTATACCTCTCTAACAACCTGGTATGATTTCCATTTATTGTAAACACTTTGATGTGGACGGTATTCATTTTGGGAATTCCTCATATGTTATTTCTGTGATTATAAAGAGGCCTAAGAACTAAGGTGAATTATCATCTGATGAGGTTGAGAACAGAAACCATTAGATGTTCCACCCCGAACCCCAAACTGTATCTTTTATTCAAATGAACTCAAACTTCTTAAAATCAAGTTAACAGAACCAAGTTTACATTTTTCAAAATTCATAATAACATAGAAACCTCAATTAATCTAAACATTAAATTCAACTTAGTTTTCATTCTTTCTAGTTCCACATCTAAACACCAGTCTAATTTGGTATTGCTACCACTTTGTCAGTTATTTGTTCATGAACTCAACACATTTTCACCGAGCCAGAAATTCTTTCAAGTTCTAAAGATTTTTCTCTGTAGAACAGTTCCCTTGCTTACAATTGAATGAAAAAAGACAAATAATTAACAAGTGAACAAATAAGCCAGATAATTTCAGATCATGATTGTAACTATGTAGAAAAGGAAACTGGATGCTGTATTGGTGTGAGAAGGCAGTGGAGGAGGTGGCATTAGGCAACGTGGTCCCTGAAAGAGCTCTCCAAAAATGAGCAAGCTAAAATTTGAATGATAAGAAGCAGTCATCCATGTGAATATCTGAGGAAAAAAACATTTCAGGCAGTAGAAAGCCAAGAATCAAAGAAAGAAATCCAAGAAATCAAAGAAACAAAAGCTTGAAATGTGGTTGAATCCAGTGATTGCCTCTTAGTCATTAAATACTGTAAGGGCATGACCATAATGTGTTGGTTTGTCTGCAGCAATCTGTGTTTATGCCTATTGCCCAGGTCTAATGACTCATCTAGTCACTCTTAAACTGGTCTGAATTCATGAGAAAATGATGTGGTCACTCGGGTTATAAATATGAGATAATTGTAACTACTCATAAGATAATACTAGAAATTATTAATATAAATTTTACCATATTTATTAAACTTAGAAAACTGGTTTGACTCATTACAAGTATTTTCTTAGGGAAATTCTCTGACTTTAGAACAACCTATTTTATCATATTTTCTATGATTCTTATACTCTGTCCTGTTAATTTTTTACCTATGAGTTCCAAAGTTGAAAAAAAAATGAAAACAAAGATGAATCTTAAAACAGACCACTAAAAGTATGTCTCCTATTATGAGATTTCTTTAAGTATTTTTACTGTCCTCTTAATCTTTATTATGTACTGGGAAGCGGAACTATGGGAATGCAAGTGATTGATTAGATTTTTACCATGCTCCTTAATGTGTGCTCAGCCATGAGTTTATTTCCCAGTTTTCTGCAGCCAGAAGGTGTGTATGATTTGAAGCTAGTTTTAAGGCTGACTGCATAGACACCCCAGGACTGGACATGGAGATCAACAGTTAAAATGTGGGATGTGCAGTACAAATGTGCCAAAGAAGCATTCTTTCCATTTTCACGCTCTTTTAAATCATTTATACTAAGTGGAAAGCACCGTGAAATACATATATTTTTACATGAAGAGAGAGAGAAAGGTTAGATAGAGATAGATAGATACATACATGCATAGATGATAGATAGATTAGATGATAGATGGATGACAGACAGACAGATGATAGACAGACAGACATAGAGAGAGAGAGAAAGAAAGAGCGCACTTGGAGAGAGAGATAAGGGCCGAAGAGAGAGACGAGGAGAGAAGAGAAGAGAAAACGAGAGATAAAATACATATAGTTTCTATCAGACCCCAGTAAATAACACTAATTGTTTCTATGTTTAAAACCTCAACAATCCTGAGAAACTAAAAAGCATAAACGTTAGACAACAAAGGTCAATGGGGATGTGTATAAAAGTGTTTCTTGTGGTATTTTTAAGGTTTGATTTATATCACCAGCCAAAACATCACTCACATTTAAATTTTTTTCTTTTTTAAAAAAAGAAAATTCAGAAAATTTAAAGACATTCAAATGTGCACTTGGCTCCAAGAGCCCTGGGGGATAAATATGATAAAGTCACAAAATTTTATCTCTTTCTAGCATTCCATTTGTGCATATGTATTTGTCAGTTGGCTAAATATTTAGAAGCCAACTGTGAATAGGGAGGTATAATTAATCTAACAATATAATATGTTTGTTAAAGGAGTAATTGATCTTGGAGTGCATCAATCACTACACACTCATCAAAATAAATATTACTTTAATTCTACATTCTGTACTTTAAGATTAATGTGAACATATGGGGAAAAATTACTTGGAAGGAGATTTGAAAATATAGTATCCAAAACATTAAAAATATAATATTGTGTACTGGAAAATAGTATGTATCTAAAATTCATCCTTCAAAGTATTCGGCATCTACAATATTCCGGGCATTTTGGCTAGCTATAATATTTAGTGAAAGGAAAAAATACTATTCTCACAAAGCTTAAATGTTAAGAAACTGGAGACGTCTTTCGTGGGAAATTAAAACTATTTTAAATTAAATGAAAGATTACATGTGCAAGAGGGATTATTTCTTATGTATTGTCTTAGAAGAGAGAACAAGAAAGAAGAGACCTGGGCCAAAACTGGAAGGAAGGGCTGAGAGGAGAAGCTACCTTCAATATCAAATACAGTCGAAAATACTACCATTTCTTCATTTCTTCAACTATAAGGGAGAAAAATTAATATATTTTCCTGAGTAATCACAATGTTCATGGCTGAGACCCCTATAACAAAAAGACTAACAAGAGAAAAGCATACACATTTATTTAAGTTTTGTATGCCACAGTAGCCTTCAGAAATTAAGCCCCAAAGACCCAGAGAACACTGTATTTTTGTGAACAGTCACACAGACATATGATTCGAAAACAAAAGGAATGATCCAATGATACTAAAGTTGGGGAAAGTTAGCAAGGTCTGTTTGTTCAGTTTCTTCTGGGCCTTTTTGTGTAACATTCCTTCCCTCAGCATATAGGCAGGACACCTGTCACATGAGGGTTTTCAGGGGAGAGGAGAGGAAGAAGGTTAGAGTCACTTTCCTCAGTTTATGGTTTGCTTTGGGGATGAAGAGGTGAGGGGAATTCTCCTCACTTCAGGAGAAAAGGCGGAAGAAGGTCAGAGAGACCTGCCTGCTTCTGCAGTTTTCTCCATTTCCTTCAGCTTAAAATACTCAGTACACCAAGGTGCCACATTTTGAAGTAGCATTTCCTGCGCTCCATCATAACATACATTTGTTGGGCTCATATAAAAGGATCTTTGTAATATACCAGGAAAAGCATCAATATTCTCACATTCGAGTAGTATTTAATTCTTCTATTTCTAAAATTAAGTTTTTAGTTCCCACTGATAAACATATACTACTAGTTATGATTATTAGGCTGTAGGTAGGACAGAAATATTTTTATGAACAGTTTTATATAAGCTTCCTGCTATAAACTTACCTTCTTGAAAGCAAAAGCACTAAAGTAATGCACATCACCTACAGTTATTGTGTCGTCCACATTGAAGTGTACATATTAGAAGTGTCAATGGTACACCAAAAATGAAACATGTATTCTGGATGTGATAACTTCTAATAGCTATTGCTATTCTGCCAAGATGGTTTGGTAGATTGAAATTTCTGATATGACCCAATGTTTACCTATTTATCCAAATTAACATCTAAATTAGATTCAATGTTTACCTATTTATCCAAATTAACTTCTAAATTACATAATACATTGCTAGAAAAATAAAATCAATGCGCTATCCATGCTTAAATATAGTATTGGCAAATTCCTAATCATGCCCAGACCTAGTATATTACTTGACACTAGAAATAATCAATGAGAGTATTTTTCTACTGCCTGAAAGATTCACACACAAAAAAATTGTATATGTAGATGTGGGACCTCAAGAGATTTTTCTGAAGTCAGAATGCCACTGGGCCACTAAGGAATCTAGCTCCAGGCCAAAATCCTGTCATGACCTTTCAGGCATAACCACACACAATCACAAGGCCTTGTCTGGCACATCTCAGAAGGGGAAACTGCCCTCCCTATACCACAGCCAGTACACCATAGTTTTCTGAAGAGCGTTACAGTCAAAAACATCCCCCTCCAGCCCCCCACTTCTGCCCTGCCACAGCTGACCATGTTCATACTCTCATACACTATCTGCATTCCTAGCCCAGCTTCTTCCACTTGGAGGTCTCCTTGTTGCAGGTCTTGCCTGAGATACTTTTATCCACTTTGACTTCGTACTTTTCTATACCTGATCCTTCCCCTTCTCTCTCCCCTGCCCCAAACAGGTCCATCAGAAGGAATGAAGCTTTTGTTTGGGTCTCCTCAGCAGTGAGATGATTCCCCTCATCTGTGCTGCATCTATCTACCCCTCACCCTGTGTCCATTCCACGGGGAAAATGAAACTGGAGGGAGCAGAGGCCTCTCTTCTTGCCCTTTGTTTGCACCGTAGCAGTAAGCAAAGAAAGACTTGATTGTTACTTTAACTCATTGTCCTAATTGACCACCTGGATATATAATTGCATGACAGTGACTAAAATGGTTTTTGTACTAAATTTACCCTGAAAGTTGGACATGAAAGGAGGTTGCTAACATTCCTTCTCCAAGAATTAGAAAGGGATTTGCCACCATATGGCATCATGGCGCATGTTACTTATCACTATGAATAGAAATTGGCAAATATTAAACATCATACAAGAATTTCAGCATAATCCAGATTTTCTCAGAAGCATTCATTACCCAATTAGCCTAATGAAATGCAAATATCTGTATAATTAATTAAGGAAATCCTTCCTATCTGTTTAAGTCTGGTTCAGGTCATACCATGTATTCTCCACACCCAATTCCTATGACATTTATAACTGTAGGTGTAGATAATCTATCCTTTCAATGCTATTTTATTATATTTTCCTCACATTTCAACCATATGTTTGCCATTACTTGCCATAGAATGTAGTTACTATGCACATCTCTCTCTTTCTCTCCATAGATTGCAAGCTCCTAGAATACAACTTTGAATTCATCATTCCACTTAACCATTGTAATTATCACTATGTTTTCATTGCAATAAGCATTGAAAAATATTTGTTAAGCCAAAATATTGATGTTAATTTGGAAGTTGTAAGAGGAATTAATCACTGTACAGCTTCAAAAGTAAACCCTGTCCAGGAGTCATTTTCTGGTGGAAATTAAAGCTAAGGCCTTTTAAATTTTTTTTATTATGAGATAATTGTAGATCCACATATAGTTATAAGAATTAAAAGAGAGATATCCCATGGACACTTCATGCAGTTTCCCCCAATGCTATCACTTGCAAAACTGTAGCTCAGCATCTCAACCAGGATCTTAACACTGATACATAACAAGTTCCAGCCCCACAGGGATTCTTTTATCCTGCTGCTCTTTTCTGACCACACCCATTACCCTCCGACTACCTCTTTATCCCCTGGCAAATCCCCTGAGAGTAGTTTATTATAATTTCTACAAGTTTTTCATTTCTAAAAAGTTACATAAATGGAGTTTTATAGACCATAACCTTTTAAAATTAATTTCAACTTTTATTTTAGACACATAGGTTTCATGTGCAGGTTGCTGTATGGAAATATTGAGTGATGCTGAGGTTAGGGGTATGGATCCCATCACCGGGGTAGTGAGCTGTATTAGTCCATTCTCACACTGCTATAAGGAACTTCCTAAGATTGGGTAATTTATAAAGAAAAGAGGTTTAATTGACTCACAATTCCACATGGCTGGGGAGACCTCAGGATACTTACAATCATGACAGAATGGGAAGCAGGCATGTCTTACATGGCAGCGGGTGCGACAGTAAGTGTGTGTCCATACAGAAAAAGCTACCATTCATAAAACCATCAGATCTCATGAAAATTCACTCACTATCAAAAGAACAGCATGGAGGAAACAGTCCCCGTAATCCAATCACTTTCCACCAGGTCTCTCCCTAAACACCTGAGGATTACAATTCAAGATGAGACTTGGGTGGGGACACAAAGCCTAACCATATCATGAGCATAGTACCCAGTAGGTAGTTTGTCAGGCAACATCCCTCTTTCTTCCCATCTCTGCCTCACACCTCCAGTAGTCCACAGTGTCTATTTTTCCCATGTTTACGTCCATGTGTACTCAATGGTTATCTCCCACTAATAAGTGAGAAAATGAGGTATTTGGTTTGAGATTGGCTTTTTTCACTCAGCATATTTCTCTCAAGATTCATCCAGGTTGTCCTGTTTCAATAATTGGTTCTTTTTTGCTGAATAGTATTCTGTGGCATGAATTGACCACAGTTTCTTTAACCTACTGAAAGCATCTGAGTTATTTCCAGTTTGGGAATATTATAAACTGTTACAAATATTTGTATACAGATTTGTAATGTGCACACATCTTTATTTCTCTGGGATAAGTGTCCATGGTTATCATTGTTGTCTCATATGGTTGCTGTATGTTTAGTTTAAAAGAAACTGCCAAATCGTTTTACAGAGAGGCTTCACCTTTTCACATTCCCATCAGCAAGTCTGAGTGATTCAGTTTCTCCATATCTTTGTTGATATTTACTGATGTAACTTTTTAGAATCATTACTTTAGCCATTCTTATAGGCATTAGTGATATCTCACTGTGGTTTTAGTTTGAATTTTCCTAGTGACTAATAATGTTTCATGTCCTTATTTGTCATTTGCACATCCTCTTAAGTAAAATGTCTCTTGTCTTTCATCAATTTTTTAATTGAGGTGATGATTTATTTTTATTTATTTTTTTCTTTTGAGATTTGAGAGTTTTTATTGTATTCTAGATACTAGAATCTAGTATCTAGATCAAAGATACTAGATTCTAGTATCTCTAGTGTCTTTTGTCAAATACATGGTTTGAAAATATTCTATCTCAATAGGCAATTTTTCATTTCATCCTCTGAACAGGTATTTCTCAGAGCAAGTGTTTTAAATTGTGAAGAAGTTCAATTTGTCATTTTCTATTAGGGATTGTGCTTTGGCATCGAGTTTAAAACTTAACCTAATGCTAGATTTTCTTCTACTTTTTTGGTTTTATAGTTTTAGGTTTTATATTTAAGTCAATTGTCTACTTTTGAGTTAATTTTTTGCATAAAATGTGAGGCTTAGGTTAAGGTGTTTGTTTGTTTGCTTGCTTGCTTGTTTCTTTTGGCAGAGGCCTATGGATGTTCAATTGCTCAGAACCATTTTTTAAAATGCAGTATTTTCTTCAATGAATTGTTTTTGCACCATTGCCAAATGTCAGTTGGGCATTTCAGAAAGAAAAAAATGAACCCTTTTTTTCTTCTATTCTCACACACCACTCAACACATTTCTGATACAACGTGTTGGTGGGGGTTGTGGTGGATTCTCCCCGCAACAAGCAGTTCTCCATCAGATACTAGACGAATGTACTATAATTCAATTCAGTTCTGACTATCCGGAGATAGCATCAGATCCCACAGGCTGAAGGCTCAGTCCCACAAGAATGTCTCCCACTTCAATGCCAGTCTCAAGCCCCTGGTTGTGATCTGTGCTCTGTCCAACTGGCTATAGATCAGGATTCTTACAACTGCCTCTTTGAGTTGCATTAATTTGTTAAACTGGTTCACATAATTTAGGAAAACACTTTACTTAGTTTGCAAATTTATCATAAAGGATATCATGAAGGATATAGAGGAGCAGTCAGATGGAAAAGGTGCATAGAGCAAGGTAAGAGGGAAAAGGTGTAGAGCTTCCATGCCCTCTCTGGGAACACTACCTCAGGTGGCCAACAATCTAGATGCTCTCCAAATCTTGTTCTTTTAGGGGTTTATGGAGGCTTTATTACATAGTCATGGTTTACTTGATTATATCATAAGTCAAGATGGTCAACTCTCAGGACTTTACTCCTTCTCCTGTCCCCAAAGTTTGGGGTGTGGGGCTAAAAGTTCCAATTCTCTAATTGCATGGTTTGTTCCCTTGACTACAAGTCCCCATCCTGAGACTATACAGAATTCCACCAAGAGTTCCCTCATGAAAATAAAAGATATTCCTATCATCCAGGAAATTCCAAGAAATTAGAAGCTGTATGCCAGGAAGCAGGGACAGAGACCAAATATATAATTCTTGTTATATCACAATATCACAGATATATTAATGTGAGGACATTTATGAATTATCTTTCTTTTCCATGAATCTATGTATCTAACCCTCTGACAATACCATGCAGTCTTTACTCCTGTAGTTATATACCAAGTTGAAATTAGGTAGATCAATTTCACTCACTTTATTTTCTTTCAAAATTGTTTTATTCTAGTTCCTTTGCCTTTACATAAAATTTCAGAAAATCTTGCCAAAACAACTTTAATGGGATTTTGATAGGAATAGTGTCAAACCTACATATCAATCTGGGGAGAACTGACATATTTACTACAGTGAGTCTTCCAGTCTATGAACATTAACATGTCTCTCCACATATTTATTTGGATTTACTTTTACTTCTTTTATCAACCTTGTGCAGTTTCAGCATATAAATCCTATGCAAGTTATGTTAGAGTTATACCTAAACATTTAATTGAGTGATCATTAGTGGTATTATGTTATTGATTTTGGTGTCCATGTGCTCATTGCTAGTATATGAAAGCACAATTAATCTGTTTCTCCTGTATTTTGTGACCTTGCTGAACTCATTTATTAGTCCTGCGAGTTTTTTGTAGATTCCTAAGAGTTTTCTATGTAGAATGTCATCTGAAAATCAGGAAAGTTATATATATGTATTTTTCCAATCTGTATTGCTTTGCTTTGCTTTATTATGCTGACTAGAACTTCCAACACTGTGTTAAATAAGAGCGATAAGAGCAAACATCCTTACCTTGCTCCTGATCTTAAAAGAAAAGTATTCAGTGTTTCACCATTAAGTATAAGGTTAGCTCCAGTGAGTTTTTTTGTTTCACAGGTGGTCATTATCAAGTTAAAAAAGTTTTCTATTTAGTTTTGAGATTTTTTATTATGAATGAATGTTGAATTTTGTCTAATTATATATGTATATCAAAGCCTGTTCATTTGGTAGATAACATTTTTGCATATTGAACAATTATTGAATCACTAAAGCAAATATCACTTGATAATGATATATAATTCTTTCTATATATTGCTAGATTTTATTTGTAAATACTTGTAAAGACTGGGTCCATTTTCATGAGGAATACTGGTCTATAGTTTACTTTCTTTTCTTTTCTTTTCTTTTTTTTTTTCCTTTTCTTTTCTAATGCTGCCATTATCTGGTTTTGGTATCAGGGTAATACCAGCTTCATAAAATGAATTGAGAAGTATTTTCACCTTTTCTATTTTCTGAAAGAAATTGTGTAGAAGTAGTGCTAATTCTCCTTTAAACTTTGATCAAATTCTTCAGTTAAACATCTAAGCATGGAGATTTCTTTGGGGGGAATTTTAAAATGTTGAATTATATTTCCTTATTGGTTATAGGTCTCTGAGAGGAGAGAGATCTCAAACAGTTTTTCTTCCGCTCTCCTACCACAACAACAATCAACACAGAAGACTTCTGGGACCAAATGTGTATGTGTGTGTCGTGGGTGGGTAGGGTTCTCCACATACCAAGCAAACAATTAATTCTGCAGCACACACCAGCTGGTTGTCCTCTAATTCCATTCCGACAACATCTACCTGAGGATAGCATCAGCTCTCACAGGTTGAGGGCTCAGTCCCCAAGACTGCCCCTCCCACACTTCCAATGCCAATTGCAAGCCCTAGGTTGTTTTACCTGTGCTCCTCATTCACCAGCTCTAAATTAAGGATCCCACGACCTTCTCCTTGGATCTGATTAGTTTGCCCGAGTGGCTCACAGAACTCAGGGAAACTTACATTTACCAGTTTGTTATGAAGGATACTACAAAGGATACAGATAGAGATGCATAGGGTGAGGTACGGGAAGAAGTGTGGTGCTTCCATGCCCTCCTCGGGCACAGCACCCTCCAGGAACTCTATGTGTTCAGCTATCTAGAAGCTCTCTGAATTCTGTCCTCTTGGGCCTGTTATGGATACTTCAATGGATAGGCATGAGTGACCACTATGTAGAAATGTGACTGGACAAAAAGGTTATACTAATAGACCAAGTGGGGTAGCCTAGCAAGGTCTGTCTGTTCAGATTCTTCTTGGCCTCTCTGTGCAGCATTCCTTCCTCCAGGGTATAGCATAGAACCTCTTCTCAAATGAGGATCTTACAACCCACAATCCGATGAGAGTCTTGCCTTGGGCTGCTGAAAGGAGGGCAGGAGAAGATCACAGAGAAAGATTCTGCTTCCAAAAGCTTGCTTCTAAGGCCTAACATGCCCCAACATTATAACAAAGAGTAATAAGGGCAATGGAAGTGTGAGCCGGGAATCGTGGACAAAAAACCTGTGAGCGTGTGTGTGTGTGTATAAACACATACATATATACACATATACATATATACACATATACACATATACATATATACATATATAATATATATACATATACATATACACACATATATAATGATAGGGCTATACTGCTTTAGTTGTGTCACACAAATTTTAATAAGTTGCTTAAATTTTTATTCAGTTCCATGTATTATCTTGCCTAGTCTTCTCTGACCCATTGATTATTGAGAGGCATATTTAGTTTCCACATGTTTGGAATTTTTTCGTTTGATTTTTTGTTATTCATTTCCAGTTTGATTCCAATGGGGTCAGAGAACGTACTCTGTATGATATCAATTCTCTTAAATTTGTTAAGGTCTTTTATGGGCCACATATTTCTCAGTTGCCAGCATCTTCTGCTCCAAGTCTTGGATATAAGAGGCAAAAAGGAAACCAAGGGTACTCACCACTGTGTTGTTTCTCAGTCCTGAGGTCCCTGGCTTGTCTGTCTTTTTCTACTCCAGCATCTCAGAAGTGAAAGTGAGGCTTTGTTTTATCCACCACTGTTGCTGATTTTCACTATTTTTTATATATTACTGTCATATTATGAGTACTGGCATCGATTAAGGAATGAGAAACATTTGTGAAATCATCAAATCAGTCTTTTAAGGCCTGTGTTACACTCTGCAAAAGGTGAAGAAAATAACATTAGATTGATCTATTGCTTTTCTCCCAACTTTCCTGAATCTTCTATTGCCTCTCATCATCTCCTTGAAATTCCCACTAATTTCCCAATTCTCCTTCAAACAGTTTTATCAATGGCATTTAGTGAGCTACCTGGTGGTGGAGAGTGGTGGTGGTTGCGGTAGGGAGGAAGTAAAATGTGTGTGTGTAGGTGTGTTAGCTTAATATATTCCTATAGAAATTTCATATGTATTAATAATAAAGAATGAACTGGACAAAAAATCACACCATAAGAAAGTGTGAGTTGATAGTAAATTACAGGAAAGGTTAAGGACTAGAAGTACAAGTGATTGAAAAAATCATAAAGAGAAATACAGATAAATGTTACTAGTGTTGAAAATATCTGACTGCTACAAAAAGAGCACACAGAATTAAAAGCAAATGCACACCTATGTATATATAGGATATATAATTAATGATGAGATCAGTAAGATTTGAAGAAACAATTCACAAAACAGGAAGTATGCATACCTAATCATTAAATGACCAAACTATTAAAATGCTAAAAGTAGAATTAATGATTATTCAGACATAAACCACTGAATATTTATTGTGTCACATACACACTATATATCAGATCAAAATTTAAATTAGGCTCATTTGATAGAATTTCTTTTACAACAATAATACAAGAAATTCCTTTAGGACAAGAAATAGCTGTGTAGGTTCTCATAGCTGAGGACCACGTACTAGCTGTAGGTCCAGGGAAAATACTGTCTTCAAAGCTCAGTTTCTTTATAAAATAAATAAATTAATATCTATTTCATATGGTTATTATGAAAACTAAATGGAAAACACATAAAAGGAGTTAGCACATTCCCTGGCATGTAGTAACCACTGAATAACTATTGGCTAAATTATTGTGTATAGTTTATTATTTATTAATAAACAGAAATTTTATTGGGCAGTCAATGAAGAAACGTGAATTTGGGTTCTACTAATATTCCTGCAATAGATTTAATATCTGCACCTTAGAACATCCCATTTTAATGATGATAATTACACTTAAAAAATATGCTTTATAACCAAAAATATATCCTTATTATTTTGTTCATAATTCTCCAGTAATTCAGATGAAATAGGCAGAAGTAGCAATTTGAAAGATGCAGAAGATTCTAAATTGGTACTATCATAATATGATATGAATCTAGTGTCCTTTTGTCTGGGCTTCCTAGTTTTATGTAGGGTAACTAGTGACTGAATGTGAATTAAAATAATTAAATTAGAATATAATGAAGTAAATTGCCATGAAGTACAGGAGAAGCTGATGACATCATAGTCTCAAAACATCCCCAAAAGTCAAAAATGCTTTATTCATTTTTTTTCTGTCACCAGGGAGCATTGACAACCTTAATGACATCTAGGTTTATTTCCAGCCAGTGGATTTTGGACAGGGTTGAAAGTTTTTTGTTTGAATGGTTCACAACCCCAGTTAGAAACAAAATTAGTCACTATCACGAGATGGATGATTATTTTCACAGAAGACTTCTTCTGAGTATATTTGAATTGCAAATATGAAAACCCCTAAAGAAAATGAAGGCACAAAAAGAAATAGTGCAAGTTTCCTTAAAAGTAAGTCATTATCAAGCAATTAGTGTTGTAATAAGCTCCCATTTCTTAGTTTGGAATATTTTGTTCAATATTGGAAATATAATTATGATAAAGGTTGAAGACACAGTACAGTACTTACATGTTAACCATTTATAAACATTTTGTCTCTAATGACAGACAGGAGAGCATGTAATTACACTCAGCGTTTCCAGAAAGACTGACTATTTGCCAAACAGCACTCCATTTGATTGCCTTTAAAGTGCAATCCTAGGTTGTTAAAGTGAAAATAGGATTTTTGGTTGCAGGTAATTAACTTCCTCCTCATGCCCCCCACTATTCTTTTCTTAGTTCTTAATGAAGAGCTTTTGAAGTCTTCATTAACAATGGGTATTTGTCAATGCCAAAATATATAAAACAGAGCCCCAAACCCTTCAAATAGCCTTTTTCTCTGTCATTCTGTGTAAAATCTTTGAAATAACTAATGATGTCCTGAAAGGTGCAAAGGGCAAAGCTCACAGACTGAAATGAGGCAAGTCAACAAGCAGGATGGGAGAAGACAGTCAAAGAAAAGAAAGTAATATCCAACTGAAGGAGGATAGAGAGGAATTATTTGAAATATAGATTCTTTCAGCAAAGGCTCCTTCTTCAAAGCTTTTTGGAAAAAAAATATATACTGCAAAAAAAAGTATGAAGTATAAGGATAAGTAAAAAATTTTAAAAGCATATTTTGAAATCCATACATGATCATAGGAGTTCATTGTGGACTGTGAATGGGTCCATATATTTGGTGGCATCTGCCTTTAACTAGGAATAAGGCCAAAATCAGTCACAGAGTTGGTCTGCTCCATTTGTCTCAGAGATCACTAGATATATTTCTAGCACTTCTTTTTCTCCTAAGAGTCTAGCATTTATAGTATCTATTCAAAGAGAACTCACAAGTACAGCATTTCATGAGCTATTGATAAGCTGTCTGAATCATGCGCCATTGTGCCACAGATTTCCTCAAGCCCTTTTCTTTATTAAGGTTCATGAACAGACTGTGAATTCCTGATTTGCCTTTGTTGTGTCTCCTCTGTCCAGTTTCTACAGGGTCCTATTTGAGACTAGTCTGCTTAGAGCTCATAATGAGCTCTCTAATGTTGACACATTTTGGGTTCTCATGTTCTTATATCTTTATCTGAACATTCAGAATAAAGAGAGCTAGTATTAATGGAAAACATACTATGTGTAGTAACATCGTTTTCTCACTTTAACCTCCTAGTACTTGTGAGGATAGAGAGATACTTTTAATTAGTTCATCATTTCCTGGCTTCAATTCCTACTAGTCTAGACTTGGTATTCTATCACTGAAACTACTCTCCCTACCATCACTTTGACACCCAGTGCAAATATTATTTGACAAAAAATATCTAGGTAAAATCCAAACTTCGGAATAATCTAATCATCTGCTTTATCTATTATCTCACTCTATAGCTTATCCCATGCTATGATTTGAATACTTGTCCCCTACAAAACTCGTGCTGAAATTTAATCCCCGTCGTGGCAGTGTTGAGACAAAGGACCTTTAAGAAGTGATTGGGTCATGAGGACTCTGCCCTCATAAATCAATTAATCTTTTTATAGATTAATAGATAAAGGATTAAAAGATTAATGGGTTGCCATGAGGGTAGAACTGGTGGCTTTCTAAGAAGAGGACAAGAAACGTGAACTAGCAAGCTCAGCCTCCTCACCATGCAAGGCCCTGTGCTGCCTTGGAACCCTATAAAGAGTCTCACCAGCAAGAAAGCCCTCATCGAATGTGGGCTTTGACCTTGGATTTCTCAACTTCCATAACTGTAAGAAATGAATTCCTTTTCTTTATAAATTACCCAGTTAACAATTATTCTTTTAAACACAACAGAAAACAGACTAATAAATCCCACCTATGGTCAGTTCAAATGATACCTCTTCAAATTTGCCAAAGATGTGCTTCTCTTTTCAACATACATTCTAGACTGGGCATGGTGGCTCACACTATAATCCCAGCACTTTGGAAGGCCGAGGAAGTCAGATCACCTGAGGTCGGGAGTTCGAGATCAGCCTGACCAACATGGAGAAATCCTGTCTCTACTGAAAATACAAAATTAGCCGGGCGTGGTTGTGCATGCCTGTAATCCCAGCTACTCAGGAGGCTGAGGCAGGAGAATCGCTTGAACCCGGGAGGCGGAGGTTGCAGTGAGCCAAATTCATGCCATTGCACTCCAGCCTGGGGAACATGAGTGAAACACCATCTCAAAATAATAATAATAATAATAATAAAGAAATAAAAATAAAATAAAAAATAAACATTCTACAGTCTCTGCCATTTTTAATGAATCTTCTTTGATCTCCTCTAGCCATCATCCAGTCTCTTCTTTCCTTAAAAGCCTATAGTTCAGAAAGAGTGCTATATACTCACTGTCTCCAGAGTCATTTAATTAACCCACTGAAATCTGATTTCTGTACTTCACATTAAAAGTTACTATAGCTAACATCATCTATTATTTGCCAGTTGCTAAATCCAAAGGAGAGTTTTTATTCCTTCCCTCAATTGGCCTCCTTATAGCTGTATAAATATCTTTTCTCCTTTGGGTTCCAAGATTCACTCCCTCCTTGCTTTCCCATCTATCTTAGTTTCCTCTTCTAAGATGTTCTTTCTACACTCATAGCTTGAATTCTGATGTTTCCTAAAATCAGTCCTTGACTTTTTTCTCTCCTTATGCTAACCACTTCTTCAGATCTCTTATTTCACCTAATGGCATCCATATCTATGATTGAAGTGTGGTCTCTTTTTTGAGCTCCAGACATAGGTTTTAAACTTGAATTACAGGCCCAGGAAATCTCTTTGTAAATAACACATAGTTCCCTCTTACTCTCCCCCCTACACATGAATATGTTCATCCTTTATTATTCACACACACACACACACACACACACACACACACACGTTATTATCCACAGATGAGCTAGGCCAGATTATAAAGTCTAGTAATAGATGAAAGATTAGAGATGGTAATGGTTTGACCTCGCACAAGTGTACTTTTCTCTGATCTATTCGTGAAGAGACGATAGGAAGTACAAAGGATAAAATTGGTGAACGTGACTGTCTATTTCTTCCCTTCTCTCATGAGAAGGAGTGCTGAAAATTTGGTGTTGTTGACCATCCATAGAGAGGAACAAGTATGCCAAGTGAGAGAATAACAGGACTATGGGCCCAAACTCCCGGTTTCAAGTGATCCTCTTGCCTCAGCCTCCTGAATAACTGGGATTATAGGAAGAACGCACTATGCCTGGCTCAAACTATGGAATCACTAGCTCTTTATCTACTGCTACCTTAGCACTCTGAAACAAAAGACCACATAGGGCTACTGTGTTACCTGGGCCTCGAGGCCTTGACTTTCTTGCTGTGCCAGCACTTGAGCAATCCTTCTTGATCTATACTTCTGCTACCAGGCCCTATGAGTTTCCTATTTATGTCCTTTTAGGAGCTATTTGTGGGCAATTCTAATCATGGCCCACCACAATACAGCAGTTACCCAAGTCAGAAAATTTGAAATAGTCCTTGCTTTTATACTCTCCTCCACCTTCTATACCCAACAAACGATCACCTTCTACCACTTCTTCCCATTAAATATATTTTACTTACCCACTCCTGTCTGTTTCCAATGCTATTTCTACTATCATCTCTCTGATGAAATACTGCAAAAGTCTCCAATGTGGCCTCTAACCTCAAACTTTGTGCTCTCTCCAGTTCATTCTGCATTCTACTGTCAGCAGGAACATCCTAAAGCATAAATATGATGCTGCCTCACTTCCTTTCAAAAACTATTTAATGACTCCTCACCACCTTCAGGATAAACTCCAGGTTTATCCAACATAAGCTGGGGCCTACTGAGTTCTGAAATCTCATTTGCCATTTCTTCTCCTTCTTCAGAGGATTTCTAATTCCTCAGGCATGCATTATGTCCTTAAGCCCCTATGCCTTGTAAAATGTGTAGAATGCTGTCTTCCTATCTTCTCCATGATATTCATGATATTTACTAGTCTGCCAAAACTCTACTCAGGTCTACCCACGTACTCTCTGCAAAACTTATAACTGCCATTTTCAGAGCACATTCAGACTCCAATCATTTCTTTATCACCTCTTCTCCTATCACCTGAGTTCAAGTCACCATGACTTTTCAAATAGATTATTACAATATTCATCAAATTAGTTTGTTGACTTAGTGTTTTTCCTCCCATAGTAGCCAGAAAGATTCTTGAAATCCTATGTCAGATCATATTACTTCTCTGTTTATAACCCATGGATGGACTCACTCAAAGTCAAATTCTTATAATGACCTACACAGCACACATTATCTGGTCCCCAATTACCTCTCTGGTCTCATGTCACATGTTTCACCTGCTCTCTCACATTACTTAAGCAATACTGGCACTGTTATTCCAGCAACACACTTCCATCTTAGGATGTATTCCGTGTGTCCGTAACTCCACCTTCAGATTACATACACACATATGTATATATCTGATATATACATATATATATATATATACACATTTCTAGCATACTGTCATGGACATAAAAATTCTTCTATAGCCTATTAGCTTCTCTAGCTGGGCCTAAGAATTAAACTAACATATGACAGATTCTCAGGAGAAAAGCATACACATTTTATTTAGTAAGTTTTCTATGTGCGTGGGAGTCTTCAGAAGGAAAATGAAGACCTAAAGAAGAATTTAGAGCTGAAAGTTTATATACTAGATTGGACAAACAGCAGTAAATTGTGAAAATATAGCAAGACAAGGGGCTTGGGCTCGGCCAGTTAACTGTGGAAAAATGACTAGGAAGATAAGAGTTAGTTTGAAAAGCTTAGTTTGTACAAGTTTCTCTCAGCCTTGTCTCCTCATGTCCGGTGATAAGAATGTCTTCTTTCCTTCCCATGTGAAGAGCAACCTTTACATAGAAGTTTAACCTCCTGCTTTTAGAAAGAAAAAGCAGGTCAGGGTGCCCTTCTTGCATCTAGTGTTTTTTAAGTGCCTTTAACTCAAAATAATCAATACGCCAAGATGTCATATTTTGGGGTGCTGCTTTCAACCCCTTACAATATATATAACTATACAACCACATGCACACAAACATATAGACACACAGATATACTGATATGGGTAATTTTCTCATTCTATCCAAATGCCACTATATGAAAGATACCTCACCTGACAACCCCAACTAAAAGAGCAATGTCTCATCGATATTCTCCATCTTCTTATTCTACTTTGTTTTTTTCTCAGAGCATCATCAATATTCTCCATCTTCTTACCCTACTTTGTTTTTTTCTCAGAGCATCACACAGTCTCTTCTTTATTTTAGTGTTTCTGTTTGATTACAATAGAATGTAATCTCCATAAAAGTAGATCTTGACTGTTGTATTCATTGGTGTATCCCTGAAAGAGGATAATGAATAAATGAATGAACAGATAAATGAATAAATGGAGAGATTAACCAATTATCTTCCATTTTGTTTTCTTCTCCACTATAGAATCCAAATAAAAATGCACTAAAATATTTTCATTAATTTTGTAATTCTAAAGACAGTTTGTTCCCCATTTTGAGACAGTTGGAAACAAAGGTCATTACATTTTATAATATATATCTTATAAATAACATAGCATTATATATGTATATATATTTTATATATGTATGTGTGTGTGTGTGTATGTGTGTGTGTATATATTAAAATCTCCCTTCATTTGTTCACCTCAAGGAGCTCTAACATTCCAGTCAAATGCCATGTTGGGAGATGCTTAGCACCAGGGAGCTACACAACAGGGGCAATTCTTAAATGTTACATTTACTTTTATTCTCGCTTAAATTAATTCCATTTGAGAGCTAACCCAGAGGAATTAAAAATACGATGGTTTAAATATTCCACATGTATTAGTTTTATAGCACCATCATAACAAAGCACCACAAATTGTGTGGCTTTAGACAACAGAAATATGTCCTGTCACAGTCTGGAGGCTAGAAGTCCAAAATTCAGGTATTGGAAGAGCCAGGCTCCTTCAAAGCCCCTAGAGTCCTATTTCTTGTCTCTTCCAGTTTCTGGTAGCCTCAGGTATCCTTTGGCTTGTAGCAGCACAATTCCAATCCCTGCCTCTGCCTTCATTTCTCTGTATCTGTCACTCCTTTCTTTATAAGAACACCAGTCATATAGGATTAAGGGCCCACCCTACTCCAGTATAAACTCATTTTAATTAATTATACCTGCAACAACCATATGTTAAAATAAGGTCATATTCTGAGGTACTAGGAGTCAGGATATCAACATATTATTTTGAAGGATATAATTCAACCTATACACTAGGAAAATAAAACCTCTATGTTCTGCCACGGAGGTTATACTTTGATTCCTTGCATATTCATTTATTCGGCAATTCTTTTGTGATATGCACAATATGAGATTCTGAACAATAAAAATGAATTAAATCTAGTTCTTATCTGTAGAGAGACATGGAAACAAATACTTAATACTTAAAATGCTACATTTAAATGTGATATGAGTGGTATCACTAGAGTACCCTGGGAGCATAGATTACATCTGATTAATTCAGCCTATAAGACCAGGAAAGGCATTACAAAGATAATTTTAAACTTAATATTAATGGAAGTCTAAGACCTAAGCAGGTGCAAAGATCAGAGGGGATCTTCCAGATACAAGTCCATTAAATACACATATATTGGGTATCTGCTGTATGCCAAACATAAGAGTTAGGTGCTGGCATACAGATAAAATTTGTGTTAGTTTCTGGGAATACAGGCATTAAGTGCACTTGTCTTAATGGTATATTAATTTAGTGCGAAAAACAGTAAACAGATAATGTTAGAACTATGATGAAGCTGTAACAGAGTGAAGGAAAGAAATAATTAGGCTTGAATGCCACATTAACTGACATGACAATATTATGAAGGCTATTCTATAAGAAAGTGAAATTATACATTCTGCTAAAATTTTTTTAAAAGACACCTATAGCGTATGCTATTGTAGAATAAGGAATACTTCAGATAGTATAATATCAATCATTTTTTCATTTTAAGTTCAGATTTTCATGCATTCATATCAGCATGCCCTTTGCTAGGTGTTACTTAGATATTATATGTTTTTTTTTTAATTTCTTCTAAGAAAATAAAATACAATGGGATACATGTGCAGAATATGCAGGTTTGTTACATAGGTATACATGCGCCATGGTGGTTTGCTGCACCTATTGACTTGTCCTCTAAGTTCCCTCCCCTCACCCTTATCCCACAACAGGTCCTGGTATGTGCTGTTCCCCTCTCTGTGTACATGTGTTCTCAGTGTTCAACTACCACTTATGAGTGACAACATGTGGTATTTGGTTTTCTGTTTCTGTGTTAGTTTGCTGACGATGATGGCTTCCAGTTTCATCCATGTCCCTGGTGATACACACAATATCAGATTGTGTATATGAACATGATTTCATTCATTTTGTAGCTGCATAATATTCCATGATATATATATACAACATTCTTTTTATCCAGTCTATCACTGATGGGCATTTGGTTTGGTTCTACAAATTTGCTATTGTAAATAGTGCTTCAATAAACATACATGTGTATGTGTCCTTATAGTAGAATGATTTATATTCCTTTGGGTATATACCCAGTAAGGGGATTGCTGGACCAAATGGTATTTCTAGTTCCAGATACTTGAGGAATCACCACACTGTCTTCTTCTACAATGGCTGAACTAATTTACATTCCCACCAACAGTGTAAAAGTGTTCCGATTTCTCCACAGTCTCTCCAGCATCTATTGTTTCCTGACTTTTTAATAGTCACCATTCTGACTGGCGTGAGATGATATCTCATTGTGGTTTTGATTTGCATTTCTCTGATCATCAGGGATGTTGAGGTTTTTTCACATTTGTTGACTGCATAAATGTCTTCTTTGAGAAATGTCTGCTCATATCCTTTGCCCACTTTTTGATGGGGTTGTTGGTCTTTTTCTTGTACATATGCTTAATTTCCTTGTAAATTCTGAATTTTAGATCCTTGTAAAATAGGTAGATTGCAAAAATTTTCTCCCATTCTGTAGATTGCCTATTCACTCTGATGATAATTTCTTTTGCCATACAGAGGCTCTTTAGTTTAATTACATTCCATTTGTCATGAAGTCTTTGTCTTTTTGTCATGAAGTCTTTACCCACGCCTGTGTTCTGAATGGTATTACCTGGTTTATCTTCTAGAGTTTTTATGGTTTTGGGTTTTACTTATAAGTCATTAATTCGTCTAAGTTAATTTTCATATAAGGTGAAAGGAAGGGGTCCAGTTTTAGCTTTCTGCATATGGCTAGCCAGTTTTCCCAGCACCATTTACTGAACAGGAGATCCTTTCTCCATTGCTTGTTTTTGTGAGATTTGTCGAAGATCAGATGGTTGTAGATGTGCATTGTTATTTCTGAGGTATCTTTTCTGCTCCATTGTTCTATATGTCTGTTTTGGTACAAATACCATGCTGTTTTGATTACTGTAGCCTTGCAGTATAGTTTGAAGTCAGGTTGCGTGATGCCTCCAGCTTTGTTCTTTTTGCTTAGGATTGTCTTGGCTATGTAGGCTCTTTTTTGGTTCCATATGAATTTTAGTTTTTCTAATTCTGTGAAGAATGTCAATGGTAGACTGATGGATATAGCATTGAATCTACACATTACTTTGAGCAGTATAGCCATTTTCACAAAACTGATTATTCCTAACAATGAGGATGGAATGTTTTCCCACTTGTTTGTGTTCTCTCTTATTTTCTTTAGCAGTGGTTTGTAGTTCTCCTTGAATGGGTCCTTCACCTCTCTTGTTAGCTGTATTCCTAGGTATTTTATTCTCTTTGTAGTAATTGTGAATGGCAGTTCATTCATGATTTGGCTCTCTGCTTGTGTATGGTTGGTGTAAAGGAATGCTTGTGTTTTTTTTTGTTTTTGTTTTGTTTTGAGACGGAGTCTCGCTCTGTCACCCAGGCTGGAGTGCAGTGGCTGGATCTCAGCTCACTGCAATTGTTTGTGATTTTTCACATTTTTTTTTATCCTGATACTTTGCTGAAGTAGCTTATCAGTTCAAGAAGTTTTTCGGCTGAGATGATCAGGTTTTCTTTTTTTTTTTTTTTTTTTTTTTGAGACGGAGTCTCGCTCTGTCGCCCAGGCTGGAGTGCAGTGGCCGGATCTCAGCTCACTGCAAACTCCACCTCCGGGGTTTACACCATTCTCCTGCCTCAGCCTCCCAAGTAGCTGGGACTACAGGCGCCCGCCACCTCGCCCGGCTAGTTTTTGTATTTTTTTTTTAGTAGAGACGGGGTTTCACCGTGTTAGCCAGGATGGTCTCGACCTCCTGACCTCGTGATCCGCCCATCTCGGCCTCCCAAAGTGCTGGGATTACAGGCTTGAGCCACCCTGATCAGGTTTTCTAAATATAAAATCATGTCATCTGCAAAAAGAGACAATTTGAATTTCTTTCTTCCTCTTTAAATACCCTTTGTTTCTTTCTCTTACCTGGTTGCCCTAGCCAGAACTTCCAATACTATNTACACCATTCTCCTGCCTCAGCCTCCCAAGTAGCTGGGACTACAGGCGCCCGCCACCTCGCCCGGCTAGTTTTTGTATTTTTTTTTTAGTAGAGACGGGGTTTCACCGTGTTAGCCAGGATGGTCTCGACCTCCTGACCTCGTGATCCGCCCATCTCGGCCTCCCAAAGTGCTGGGATTACAGGCTTGAGCCACCCTGATCAGGTTTTCTAAATATAAAATCATGTCATCTGCAAAAAGAGACAATTTGAATTTCTTTCTTCCTCTTTAAATACCCTTTGTTTCTTTCTCTTACCTGGTTGCCCTAGCCAGAACTTCCAATACTATGTTAAATAGGAGTGATGAGAGAGGACATCCTTGTCTTGTGCTGGTTTTCAAAGGGAATGCTTTCAGCTTTTGCCCATTCAATATGATATTGGCTGTGGACTTGTCATAAATAGTTATTATTTGTGATATGTTCCATCAATACCTAGTTTATTGAGAGTTTTTAACATGAAGCACTGTTGAATTTTGTTGAAGGCCTTTTCCGCATCTATTGAGATAACCGTGTGGTTTTTGTCATTGGTTCTATTCATGTGATGGGTTGCATATATTGATTTGCATATGTTGAACCAGCCTTGTATCCCAGGGATGAAGCTCATTGATCATGGCGGATACGTTTTTTGATGTGCTGCTGGATTCTGTGTACCAGTATTTTATTGAGGGTTTTCAGATTGATTTTCATCAGGGATGCTGGCCTGAAGTTTTCTTTTTTTGTTGTGTCTCTTCCCAATTTTGGCATCAGGATAATGCTGATTCTTTTTATCCTAATACTCTTTATCTTCAACTATAAACTAGCTGCTCAGGTTCTAAAGCAAACAGATGATAAGTAACAAGTAAATAAGACAGGTCGAATTTCTATCTTTCTCTTCTGCATCAAACTAATGAAAAATACAAAGGGAAGGAAAGCAACAAATCAAGAATGTTTTGATAATATGAACATGAATTTAAAGTATTTCTGTGCATTTGTAATAATATAATCTTCTTTTGAATCACTGAGTTCTGTAGTTTGATAAAATTTGGAGAAAATCTTCCTTCTTACCAGAGACCTCTGTTTTTAACAAACACATTTTTTTCATGATTATCCTTTTGTTTCAAGGGTGCCTTAGAAATAGTTGTATATGAATGAATACACATAAAATAAAATAGTTTTATATGAACAAATACATATAAAAATTATAAGAACTAAATATGTGCATACATATGCCTGTACATGCCATGACTTTATCTCTCTCTCTCTCTCTCTCTCTATATATATATATACACACACACACACATATACACACACACACACACATAAAATTATATAATACATTGACCACTGGAAGCCAACTAAAAAACTGACAGAATAATTTGCTAAAATTGTTAAACATAAAATTCTATCAGGGAGAAAATCTTTTCCTCTGCCCAAATAGGTTCTTTAATTCAGAGTGTGAATTAAATGTACGAAAGACAGATTAGCAAGATAAAAGACAGATTTTAATTGTATATGTACCTAAGGCAGTTCACAAAGAAACATGACTCAAAAAGACTGGTTAGAATTTGGGGCTTATAAACTTAATAGGTGAAGGGGACAGGGAGAAGATCACATATGAGGGAAAAACAACTTCATAGAAGTGAGGAAGGGAAAGAAAGGGCACACTTAGGGAAAACAAATGACTTTGGAAAGATAAATGGGCCCTTAGGAGAACGGAGAAGAGATATACGAGTTCTGTGGTAATTTCTGTTTAGGTGTGGCGCCAACTTCTTTTTGTCTTTGATGATAAGAGTCAATCAATCTTTCCTGGTTGCTCTTTGGGAGGGGATTTATGACAATTGAATCTTTTGAGTTCTTTGGGGAGTTTCTGCTTTTAAACAGATAAGGGATTTTGAGGACCTCTAATGCTTCAATTCAAAATAATTTTTATGCCATAGTAAAATATTCTGGATTCCTTTAATCCAGAGAACAGAAAGATGGGTATAAAGTTTAACAGAAAAATAGAGACAACAGGACCCTCATTGGATGCTGAGCACTCTGCATCTAAGGGAATAATCTAATTGTTTTGTGATCTCACTTTGTAACTGGGTGGCTACCATCTCTGGTGGAGCATTTAAGGATAAATAGGTTTCACCTCCAAGTTGTAACTTTGGGGCCAATGGTCTATCTGTGCTGTCCCTCACCTCCCTTATTTCTCTTTAGTTTTCAGAGCAAGAAGAAAAACAGGTTAAGTTAGTAAAAATCCTCTTTGTGTGACTTATTTTCTAATGAGCTTTGTGGCTTAGGAAGAAAATCTGCAACTGATAAAAAAAAAAAAAAAAGTTAAGGAACTTTAATTAGGACTTTGAAATCTAAACACAACAATATACCTCTGTGTGTGATTACAGACTCAGGAAGCATCCAGGGTGTCAGCAGTGAGCCCAGGAATATTAGGTCAGGAAGAGTGACTGAATACCAGGTGCTCGCCTGAAGAGAGCTGCCTGTCCTTCTGGCCACTGCAGATGAAGGAACCTTCAGACATAGTGCCTGGCAGTCGTGCTGTGGGGAAGTGAAAAGAATGAGAAAGGAAAGGGTGTCTGCACAATCAGATCATTATCTTCCCTTCCTCACAGGCTAATTTTGATAACATTACCATCAAACATGCTTTGAAATTATCTGTACTAAACATACATGATGCAAATTGTAATCTGAGGTTTTTTTCTATAAAAATATTAAAAACACATTTATCTTTCTTTCATGGACCATTGCTTTCTTGTTCTCTACATTTCTACTACAAATTCTGTGGTTGTAGCTCTATTCTTTTCTATTTTTTACTCACTTTGATATACAGATGAGAGGTTTTAAAAGCCTTCTCTTTTGCTGAATATAAAAACTGAAGTGTCTCTGAAATCCTTAGCAGAGCAAACTAGTCTATCACACACCATTACTTTCTACATTGTTTGTGATTACTGGGCTTGACTTTAACAAAAGGCTTCATTAAAAACCAAGGGCAAGATCCCACCTTTGTGAAAGAATCTATTAAACAAAACTAAACCCATGATATTTGGGGAGGAAAGAAAGAAAAAAAGAAATAGCTGACCTATTTTTAGCATGCTGAATAAGCATCAGTACCTTCTATCAGGAGATTCTGAACAGTGGCGTTAGCAGAGACTTAATCCAAATATGAAGGCAATTTGAGTTAAACTGTCTGTATGCCTCACAGTCTTTCATTAATTAGTTATTATTATTATAATATTAGTAAATGCACAGTAAAATACATGTGTTTGTATATACGCGTGTGTACATGTATATAAGTATATGTGTGCGCGGTTAGGACAAACACAAGCACGTGTACGCACACACACACTAAAACTACATTAAGTTGAGTCTAAAAAATGTGTGTGCTTTTTCAGGTGCTAAATGTGGGGTGTCAGGTACTCAGTGTCAACAAAATAAATATTATGAGATTTACAGTCGTCCAGGATTTATAAGCCTATTTTAAGTATTATCTCTATTTTGAATAAAGAAATAACTTCACAGAACCTATAACTACTCAAAATTATGCCAGAATGTAGTATCCAACATATCCAACAAGTTTCTGTGCATTACCAATGAAACAGAACAGCAGTGACTAAAAGTTAACAGAATTAATTGAGGGTAGGGCATATCCCGGCTGTTACAAGTTATACAATTCTGATGACTGCTGTCTTCATCTGAGTCCTTTGCAGAAAACAAGCTTTGCAAATGAGGGTATATAACACATAAATACAATTATTTGACTTCTGATCTATATTAGAAATAAGCATGATTTTTTTTGTTTTTTATAAGTAAAACTTTTGGGTATTTTTGCACATTTATTTCTTTTTCATCCATCTCTTCTAAATGTTCAATTTACATGTATCCATCAAATAAACATAGTATAAGTGACTTTATAAGAAATAATCTTTGACCCAGTCACTTATGCCATCTAGCCCATGTCAGTGATTTGAATGTATGATTTTAGGTGACAAGAGATAAGTGAAAACTCTGAAACCCCGAGACAAAGCATCCTATTCACTCCATGTATGACGGTCCTCTTGTCATAATTGCCTTGCCAACATTTGGGGAAGAGGTACAAAATAGGACTACAATCCAATATTAGTATAAATACTCTTAGCTGCTGCATCTGTTGTAGAGACTGGTTAGAATCAGCAATCAGCACGATTGGTTTTGGGGAAACATCAAAACACAGTCTTTGTTGTTTTTCTTTGGTTCCATATTAAAAGTGAAGTATTTTACTCAGCGATTTTTCTTCTAGTCCTGACATAATGGGACTCATGATGGGTGATGGACAGGTGGATGATTGAGTTGTTTTTGAGATAAGCACTGCTTAGTGGAAGAGTTATGGAGCACAGCAGCCAATAAAACCATCTACAACGACTAATGGATAGTGATGACAGAGCTATAAGCACAGCAGGGAACATTTTTAGCTCCCTTTCCTGTCATGGGGTGTAGTTTCCTCTGCATTAGCAAGGAGTGGGTCAACACCTGCAATATAATGCATTTTAAATTTCAAATGCGAGATCACCCTACACAAGAGAAAAATGCTGTATCAGATTCCACCTTCAGCTTTTTGGAGCCTTTGTTACTGTGTAACCATCTAACAAAACACATGGGGCTAGACATCACAGGAAGAAAATAACCCGAATTATGACAAATTCTTAACATCTGATAATCCCAACTTGTTTACATATTGGGAGAAAGTTTGGCAAAATGATCTAATCAAAACAACAGACAGAACATCAGTTCTTCCTCAGTCTCATCCACAGAAAAAAACTGTTGAATGAAAACGTTTTATTTCTAACTGCTTATTTCAGTTTCATTTCTACTATTATCTTTCCAAGTTATTTCTGAAGAGAAGTGGAGAAAATAATGGGGTAGAAAGAAGTCCTGGCTTGAATGTAAGCTGGTAGTACTCTTGGTCAAAACTGGGAAATTTAAAGAGCAGAAAAACCTAGTTTTATGAGAAACAAAAATTTCCTTAGAAAGAATTCAGACTTAGAGACACTAACCAACCCTTATGATTTGGAGGGCCACAGCAAAGAGAGCCACTTACTAAAATCGTCCCACTGGATATGTAGCTAATTGGAATGTCTCATAAATAAAAACCAAATAGTCTGCTTTACTAAGATCTTGACAAGACACAGGGAGACCAGAGTGGGACATAAGAGTTCTCTGGATTGGTTTTATTTGTTGCCTCTTCAAATAGATTTAAAATATTTTTCCATTCAGTGCCTATTTAACAGGAACAAGGAGAAGTAGATTTTCTTCTTTATGTTGTTTAATAAACAGGTTCACATGTTATTTCTTTTCATTGCCTGAGTCAGACCTGGTCTTTTGAAAATAGTTTGCAAACCATCTCCTTTTTCGATAGTTCTTGTTCTTCAGTACCGTTGTGATTTTCCAAAACTTATTGACAGCCATGTTAAGCCACTTACAATTGACATAATAAAAAATGAAAATTATTTTTAGTATACAGCACCATACCATGCATTATTGTTTTCAGGTTTTCAGTTGACTGTGACCACTAGCTTTCAACTAAGGTGTGTGACCTTGCAAAATCAACAGAAATAAATCTTCGTTTACAAGGAGCTGTTGTTGCTGTTGCTGTATCTTGGTTCTGTTTAGTTTCATTTTAGCCTAGGGTCCAGTCCATTTCACAGGGAGTAAACATCATCATTGATACCAGTAATGTTTTGTTTCTACTACATATGGCTGACAGAGCTAGGCCCTAGCTGACACACTCTTTTCTCAAACGCTTCACCAGGACAAAAGTAGCACTGATTGGTACCTTCAATTTTAGACCAACATTTTAAGGGGAGACATTAAATAGTCCTCAAATTTGCCTCAGAGCACTACAAAATATTACGAAATATACTATTCCATGTTTATATGAGTGTCTTCCTCCAGCCTGTCTGTTCTTCCTTTAGTCCTCTTTTCCACAGAAAAGGGATTGATTGATTGGATGGGTGAGCTGAGGAGGATGTGTCACCCAGTTGTCCACGTTGCTCAATTGATTCGTGAGGCACATGCCCTGGGACCTCATTCTTCGCCCCTACTATCAGGGATCTGTGGGTATGAGGCTGATTTTCCCTTGCAGCCTATTTGTATAACCTGCATACTCTATTCCTAAAAGGACTTTCCCAAAATCAGAACTTAGGCAACTGATACTAGAAATTCCATGTACGGTCACAAACCCAAGTTGTGTTTGCTAATCCACTTCCACTGACAATCAAAATGATATTTTAGTGTATATTTATTGAGCTTCTGTGTCAGTTTTTAATGAGCTCTAAGCTTGAGGGAAAAGGAAGATTGTGTACTATCTTGGTTCCATTTCAACTCTCAACTCACAGGTCTACCACCTTTAAAGCTCCAGGGCATTATTCCCAGAGAAGATACTGGAAGGGGTAGGTTCTCAGGTACCCACAGAGGGAGGCCAAAGCAGAAGAAAAAGTCAGAACTTGTGGCTGGCATTTGGCAGTTGACTGAGAATACTTATGAGAATATGAGAGATAGTCTTTGGAAACTCACAGAAAACTCAGAGGGGATATTTCAGGAAAACTCAGAGGTGAACTTGCAAGCTGTGGATCAAAACACTTCAAGTTATTCTATATGAGGTTTCAGCCTAGTGAAACCTGCGAAGTTTAGGTTACCTGTGCATATATATTACAGTTATAAACAACATATATGTGCAAAGCATTTGGGAGGGGTTTATAACATTTAATTATAAGATCATATCTGTGAAGTAAGGATAACCATAATTTTTCTATTTTACATGTAGAAAACTGAAACATAGAAGGCTAGAATTACCTCCATGTTATATAGCTGGCAAAAACTGGGGAAGGATTAAAAAGATATACATTCCCTAATTTCTAGACTGTTTAAGTCTAGAATCATTTAGAGTTCCTTAAGCCTACAAATACTCCTTTAGAGAAATATTTATACAGAATTTTGCAGGAATATGGCATTATTTAGACATAACTGGATTCAAAAACATAGAAATACTTTAGGGTTTAATAATTGTGATGGGTAGACTCCTAAGATGGCTTCCAATGTTCCCTGCCATCTGTTATTCATACTCTTTTGTAAGCCCCTTCCTTTGAGTTTAGGTAGGATCTGTGACCTCCTTTTAGCTAGGAAAATTCAGCAAAAGGGATGGATGTTATTTCCATTATTACATTACATGAAATTGAGGCTTCCATGTTACAGTAGACTTGGATTATTGGCTCTCCCTCTTGCTGGCTTTGATGAGACAAACTGCCATATAAAAGGGCACATGTTAAGAAACTAAAGGAAACCTCCAGCTAACAGCCAGCAAATAACTGAATTCTGCCAACAACCATGTAAACCTAGAAGAGGATTCTGCCTCAGTTAAACTTTGGATGTAACCCCATCCCCATCAAGGTAGATACTTTAGGGTAGCCTATGTCCTGATTCCTGACCATGGAAATGGTCAGGTAATAAATGTGTGGGTTTTTAAGCCACTAAGTTTGTGATAATTTATTGTGCAGCACTAGATAACGAAAACAGTAATTGATCCATTTTTCCTTTCAATAAAACAACAGGAATTCTCTTATAGGTAAAAGCTACCAGCAGGCCTAACAGTTATATTCACTCTCGTCATCCTATTTCACGTGCTGCCTTAACTTGTACTGGGCCATATAATAAGCACTTGTGATTTGTGCAGCAGACACTGTCTTTTTACAGTGTTCTCCCTTATCTCCCTTGCAGAATTCAATGCTCAGTTGTCTACAGGATGGCACTGCAAGGCCAAAATCATTTATTGTAGAGCATTTAAGAATATTTCTGTATTAACAAGTCCTTGTGACATAAACACTAATGGAAAGCATAATTCAGTCTCAAGGTACCTTATAGAACATTTATCCTGAATTGCCTTGCCAAGGCTTGGAAACAGGTGATCAACATTCTCCTCTGATGATGTATGCAGCCCGGGACTATTGTGTCAGAAGAGAAAGAAAGAAAAAAGAAATACATATATATATATATACCTCCCTACATTGTTCCCTGACAGTTTTTCATTTAGAAGGTCTATTTTATAAATATGTGTTTTATTCATCTTTTCCTCATGCAAGTATTGAAAATGAGAAAGAAATTGGTTTAATCATTTTCTGAGAAATCAGCTAAATTCTAATGTTGTTTGATCATATCCAGTAGCAAAAATGTCAAGTGCATTTCCATTTAGAGTGCTTGCTTAAATAGCCGTGCAAATAGGGAACACCAGAAAATCAGCATATATCATGAGAGCATTTTGAATTTTTTTCCAGCACACCCTTGCGTTAATCCACTCTCTTACTCTTGAAAATAATGCATTTTTCCAGCACATCATTCCTTAAATGATGGTAATACATCACCACTGGAGATTTACCAGTGAGGCACATTAATAAAGGCAGATAGCTTCAGTTGTGTCTTTTGGGGAGAAGGTTTGGTTCTCATAAGTACAATGTTTGGTTGCTTATGCCAAAAATCAAACCCAGATATTTCAACAACTTCTATTTTCCTCTCTAGGACATTTTCCCAGATAATAATCTATGGGAACTCTCATTTCATTCTTCACTAAGAGCTGCTCATTTCAAAATATTTTATTTGATATAGAGGATTAGGATTTGTCTCCTTTCTTCTAAAAACTAAGGAATTAAAAAACGCTATCACAAGTAGACATCTTATTCTTTGATTAGTTCAGAACTATAAAGTGATGAAAACACACACACATAAACACACATACACACACACACACATTTTCAAACACCTATTTGAATAGTAATCAGTGAGGCTGAAAATCCAAAATTTAGAACAATTTCCAATTTTATTAAATTACTTTTAAATCTTAAGTATTTTTGGATTATTTGCTTCCTGAAAATGGGTAATAATGGGACCAATGGGAGAACTGAACACTTGAATTTTGATCTTTAATTAGATTAAGAATTAGCTAAGTGATATCTTATTGAATAAAGTTATATGGCATTTTCTTCTTATTCAAACCCAATTGTGTAAGTGTATCACATATGTAGGTGATGCACAGTGTAAGCTCTAAATTCTCTTAATTCTAATATTTTAGAATCTAGGCTATCCATATAGTGGGGTGAACTCTCCAGCATAAACACATTTTAACTTGGATGAAAAGAAGCCTTCATTTTCTTACCTTCATTTGAACAATTCCATACTTAAACTATGTATGATGATTAAAATGAGCATCTATGTTTGTAGTGTTGAATCAGATATTTAATCACCTCAATAATATTAAAAATAAAAAAATCAAATCTGTAAATCAAATAATCAGTGTTCAATCTCATAATATAGTTATAAAATTTAGAAAATATAAAATAAGATATGTAGAAACTCCCTAGAGTAGATTACATTTTATGTTATTCTTGATTAATAGATTTGATGGAATTCAATTAAAGGCATCTGAGAAAATATATGTTGATTAATTATAGTAACATATTTATATGAGGGATCCACAGGGAAGAGAGATCCATGTTGTTATTTGAAACATATCTTATTAAACATTCTTAGTAGAAACCACAGTGAGTATCTAATAGCATGGAATTACCAAGAAAAGGGCTTAAAACGGAAGAGAATTACTGTAAGACCCAGATATGAGATCAGGAAAAGTCACGTCTTTATATAAAGAAAAGTTAGGCCAAAGAAAGAAACTGTAAATTCAAATTAATTGAGGAAGTCAGCACAAAGAAAAATATTAAAGAAACAAACTGGAATTTTTAAAGGCAAACACTGAGTATGGAAAAGAAACATGATATGAAACAAACAAAGAGACTGGGAATAGACAGATTTGCATGCTTGATATTTTCCTTACAATTTCCTGAGTTTGACTGTGAATTTCAGTATTCCAGAGCACCAGAGTTCAAATTAGTAATACTAATTTTTAAAGGTTGTCCACAGAAGTTCACTAACTAGAGTTAAGACGGAGAGACTTATAAGTAAGTGTCATTTCATAAAAACAATTAAAACAACCTGGACAAGCTATAAAACTACAGCCTAAAAGAAATAGAGAATGGAGGCAGGGTCAAGATGGTCAACTAGAAGCAGTGACAATTAGAGGGTCCCATTGAAAAGATCCAAAACAGCATGCGAATCCTGCCCCAGCAAGTGAGGCATCCAGGTTCTTAGGACTGACTAGGCAGCTGACATGACCCACGGAGAGGAAGGAAGAACAGTGTGGTGCGGTGGACCACCTGAGAGCCATACAGGGCAGGGAAGCCCCCACCCCCAGCCAAGGGAGGCAGTGAGTGAGTGTGCTACCCAGTCTGGGAAACCATGCTTTTTCCACAGAACTGTGCAACCCATGGATCGGAAGATCTCACTTGGGAGCCAACACCACTGAAGCCTTGGGTCCCAACCATGAAGCCATGCAGATTCTCCACACCTAGTTGGCTAGAATCAGCCTAAGCCTGCTGAGTTCCTTGGGGGAGGTGTGGCCATCACTAATGCTATGGCTGCCTGTAGTCTAAGCTATCCGAGCTTCATGGAGGAGGGAAAGGAGCCATCACTGTGGCTGCAGGGCCTCCCTGTAGGAACTCCAACTCCAGCCAGGGGCTAAGGGACAGAACTCTGATCTCCCTAGGCCTGAACCTCTAGGGGTAGGGGTGGCTTTAGTCTCCACAAACCAGTAGACTTAGTCTTTCTTCTTGCTTGCTCTGAGGAATCCGGGCACCCAGATGAGTGGGTTTTCTCCCAGCACAGCACACCACCTCCACCAAGGGACAGCCAAACTGCCTTGTTAAATGGATCCTGCTTCCTGTACCACCCAACTGGGTGAGACCCTCCCCAACAGGGGTTGTCAGACATCTTACACAGGAGCATTCCTACTGGCATCAGATTGGTGCCCTTTGAGGCCAGAGATCCAAGAGGAAGGAGTGGGCACCCATGTTTGTGGTTCTCCAGCCTCCTTGAGTGACATCTCCAGGCACAGGAGCAAACTAGATGAATAGGGCCTGAAGGGAACCCCCAGCAAACCGCAGCAACCCTACCGAAAAGGGACCTGACTATTGAAAGAAAAACAAACAGAAAGTAACAACAGCATCAACAAAAGTCCCCACAAAAACCTCATCCAAGGGTCAGTAGCCTCAGAGAAGAAAACTAGACAAATTCATGAAGACTAGTAAGAATCAATGAAAAAATGCTGAAAACCCATAAAGCCAGAGTGTCTCTTCTCCAAATGATCACAACACCTCTCCAGCAAGGGCACAAAACTGGACAGAAGATGAGATGGATGAATGGATAGAAGTAGGTTTCAGAAGGTGAGTAATGACAAACTTCAGTGAGGTAAAGGAGCGTGTTCTAACCCAATGCAAAGAAGCTATTAAGAACCTTGATAAAAGGTCAGAGGAACTGCTAAAGAGAATGATTAGTTAAGAGAGAAACATAAATGACCTGACAGAGCTGAAAAACAGCACGAGAACTTTGTGAAGCATACACAAGTATCAACAGCCAAATTGATCAAGCAGAAGAAAGTATCAGAGATGGAACACTATCTTGCTGAAATTAGGAAGGGAGACAAGATTAGAGAAAAAGGAATGAAAAGGAACAAACAAAACCTCTGAGAAATATGGGACTATGTAAAAAGACAGAACTTACAACTGGTTGGAGTACCTGAGAGACAGGGAGAATGGAACCAAGTTGGAAAACACACTTCAGGATATTATCCAGGAGAACTTCCCCAACCTAGCAAGACAGGCCAACATTCAAATTCAGGAAATACAGAGAGCCCCACTCAGATACTCCATGAGAAGATCAACCCCAAGACACATAATCATCAGATTATCCAAGGTTGAAATGAAGGAAAAAATGTTAAGGGCAGCCAGAGAGAAAGGCCAGGTCACCGACAAAGAAAGGCCGGGTACCTACAAAGACCAGCAGCAGCAGGTCTCCCAGGAGAAACCCTATGAGCCAGAAGAGAGAGGGAGTCAACATTCAACATTCTCAAAGAAAATAATTTTCAATGCAGAATTTCATACCCAGACAAACTAAGCTTCATAAGTGAAGGAAAAATAAAATCCTCTCCAGACAAGCAAATGCTGAGGGAATTCATCATCACCAGGCCTGCCTTGCAAGAGCTCCTGAAGGAACCACTAAATATGGAAAGGAAAAGCTATACCAGCTACTGCAAAACAAATGAAAATATAAATACCAATGATACTATGAAGAAGAGGTATCAACTACTGTAAGCAAAAAAAAAAAGATAGCATCATAACAACAGGATAAAATTTACATATAACAAAATCAACCTTAAATGTAAATGGGCTAAATGCCCCAATTAAAAGACATGGACTGGCAAATTGGATAGAGTTAAGACCCATCGGTGTGCTGTATTCAAGAGACCCATCTCATGTGGAAAGGTACACATAGGCTTAAAATAAAGAAATGGAAGAAAATTTACCAAGTAAATGCAAAACAGAAAGAAGCAGGGGAGGCAATCCTAGTCTCTGACAAAACAGACTTTAAACCAACAAAAACCAAAAGAGACAAAGAAGGGCCTTACATAATGATAAAGGGATCAATTCAACAAGAAAAGCTAATTACCCTAAATATATATGCACCAAATACAGGAGCACCCAGATTTACAAAACAAGTTCTTAGAGACTTACAAAGAGACTTAGTCTCCCACACAATAATAGTGGGAGACTTTAACACCCCACTGTCAATATTAGACATATCCATGAGATAGAAAATTAACAAGGATATTCAGGACTTGAGCTCAGCTGTGGATCAAGTGGACATAATAAATATCTATAGAACTCTCCACTCAAAAACAATGGAATATACATTGTTCTCAGTGCCACATGGCGCTCACTCTAAAATTAGTCACATAATTGGAAGTAAAACACTCCTTAGCAAATGAAAAAGAATTGAAATCAAAATAAACACTCTTTCAGACCACAGTGCCATCAAATTAGAACTCAGGATTAAGAAACTCACTCAAAAGGACACAACTACATGGAAATTGAACAACCTGCACCTGAATGACTCCTGGGTGAATAATGAAATTAAGGCAGAAATCAAGAAGTTCTTTGAAACCAATGAGAACAAAGAGACAACATACCAGAATCTCTGAGACACAGCTAAAGCAGTATTAAGAAGGAAATGTATAGCACTAAATGCTCACATCAGAAAGTTAGAAAGATCTCAAATTGACACCCTAATATCACAATGAAAAGAACAGGAGAAGCACAAGAAACCAAATCAAAAAGCTAGCAGAAGATAAGAAATAACTAAGATCAGGGCAGAACTGAAGGAGATATAGACCAAAAAACCCTTCAAAAATCAACAAATCCAGGAACTGATTTTTTGAAAAAAATTAACAAAATAGGTAGACCACTAGATAGACTAATAAAGACAAAAACAGAGAAGAATCAAATAGACACAATAAAAAAATTATAAAGTAGATATCTCCACTGACCCCGCAGAAATACAAACTACCATCAGAGAATACTGTAAACACCTCTATGGAAATAAACCAGAAAATCTGGAAGAAATGGATAAGTTCCTGGACAGATACACCCACTGAAGACTAAAGAAGGAAGAGGTTGACTCCCTGAATAGACCAATAACAAGTTCTAAAACTGAGGCAGTAATAAATAACCTAACAAACAAAAAGCCCAGGACCAGACAGATTCACAGCTAAATTCTACCACAGGTACAAAGAGAAGCTGATAGCATTCCTTCTGAAACTATTCCAGACAATTGAAAATGGGGACTCCTCCCTAACTCATTTTATGAGGCCAGCATCATCCTGATACCAAAACCTGGCAGAGATACAAGAAAAAAAGAAAATTTCAGGCCAATATCCCTGATGAACATCAATGCAAAAAACCTCAACAAAATATCAGCAAACTGAATTCAGCAGCACATCAAAAAACATACCTACCATGATCAAGTCAGCTTCCTGGGATGCAAAGCTGGTTCAACATATGGAAATCAGTAAATGTAATCCATCACAGAACCAATGACAAAAACCACATGATTATCTCAATAGATGCAGAAAAGGCCTTTGATAAAATTCAACACCCTTCATGTTAAAAACTCTCAATAAACTAGGTATTTATGGAACATATCTCAAAATAATAAGAGCTATTTATCACAAACGCACAGCCAATATCATACTAACAGGCAAAAACTTAAAACATTCCTTTGAAAACTGACACAAGACAAGGATGCCCTCTCTCACCACTCCTATTCAACATAGTATTGGAAGTCCCGGCCAAGGCAATCAGGTAAGAGAAAGAAATAAAAGGTATACCAATAGGAAGAGAGGAAATCAAGTTGTCTCTGTTTGCAGATGACATGATCCTATATTTAGAAAACCCCATCATCTCAGCCCAAAAACTCCTTAAGCTGATAAGCAACTTCAGCAAAGTCTCAGGATACAAAATCAATGTGAAAAAAATCACAAACATTCCTTTACACCAATAATAGGCAAACAGAGAGCCAAATCATGAATGAACTCCCATCCACAATTGCTACAAAGAGAATAAAATATCTAAAAATACAGCAACAAGGGACATGAAGGACCTCTTCAAGAAGAACTACAAACCACTGCTCAAGGAAATAAAAGGTGACAAAAACAAATGGAAAACATTCCGTCCTTGTGGATAAGAAGAATCAATATCGTGAAAATGGGCATACTGCCCAAAGCAATGTATAGATTCAATGCTATTCCCATCAATCTACCACTGATATTTTTCAGAGAATTAGAAAAAAAAACTACTTTAAAATTCATATGGAACCAAAAAAGAGCCTACATAGCCAAGACAATCCTAAGCAAAAAGAACAAGTCTGGAGGTATCATGCTACCTGACTGTAAACTATGCAAAAAGGCTACAGTAACCAAAACAGTATGGCACTGGTACCAGAACAGACAGACTGGTACCAAAGTAGATGAATGGAACAGGATAGAGACCTCAGAAATAAGACCAAACATCTACAACCATCTGATCATCAACAAACCTGACAAAAACAAGCAATGTGGAAATAATTTCCTATTTAATAAATGGTACTGGGAAAGCTGGCTAGCCATATGCAGAAAACTGAAACTGGACCCCTTCCTTACAACATATACAAAAATTAACTCAGGATAGATTAAATACTTTAAAAGTAAAACCCAGGAGGCTGAGGCAGGAGAATGGCGTAAACCCGGGAGGCGGAGCTTGCAGTGAGCTGAGATCCGGCCACTGCAGTCCAGCCTGGGCAACAGAGCGAGACACCGTCTCAAAAAAAAAAAAAAGTAAAACCCATAAAAACTCTAGAAGAAAACCTAGGCAATACCATTCAGGACATAGGCATGGGCAAATATTTTATGATGAATTCACCAAAAGAAATCGCAACAAAAGCTAAAATTGACAAATGGAATCTAACTAAAGAGCTTCTGCACAGCAAAAGAAACTATCATTAGAGTGAACAGGCAACCTACAGAATGGGAGAAAATTTTTGCAATCTACCCATCTGACAAAGGTCTAATAGGTATTAGAATACCGATTCTAATGTAAGCAGAACTTACAAGGAACTTAAACAAATTCACAAGAAAAAAACCAACCCCATCTAAAAGTGGGCAAAGAATTGAAGACACTTCTCAAAAGAAGACGCTTAAGCAGCCAACAAACATATGAAAAAAAGCTCAACATCACTGAACATTAGAGAAATGCAAATCAAACCACAGTGAGCTACCATCTCATGCCAGTCAAAATGGCAATTATTAAAAAGTCAAGAAACAACAGATACTGGTAAGGCTGGTAAGGCTGTGAAGAAACTGGAACTCTTTTACATTGTTTGTGGGAATGTAAATTAGTCCAACCATTGTGGAAGGCAGTGTGGCGATTCCTCAAGAATCTGGAATCAGAAATACCATTTGACCCAGCAATTCTATTACTGGGTACATAGCCAAAGGAATATAAACCGTTCTAGTATAAAGATACCTGCACATGTATGTTTATTGCAGTGCTATTCACAATAGCAAACACATGGAACCAACCCAAATGCTCAGCAATAATAGACCAGATAAAGAAAATCTGGTACATATACACCATGGAATACTACGCAGCCATAAAAAGGAATGAGATCATGTTCTTTGTAAGGACATGGATGAAGCTGGAAGCCATTATCCTTAGCACACTAATACTGGAACAGAAAACCAAACATTGTATGTTCTATCTCATAAGTGGGAGTGGAACAATGAGAACACTTAGACACAGGGAGGGGAACAACACACACTGGGGCCTGTTGGTTGCAGGGTTAGGGTGGGGAGGGAGAGCACCAAGGCAAATAGCTAATGCATGCAGGGCTCGAAACCTAGGTGATAGGTTGATAGGTGCAGCAAACCACCATGGCATACATATACCTATGTAGCAAACCTGCACAATCTGCACATGTATCCTGGAACTTAAAGTAAAAAAATTAAAACATTAAAAAAATTTTTAAATTTGAAAATGGAGTACACAAATAAAACAAAATGAACCAAGGATGCAGAAAGTTATGTGTGCTTGAACAGCCACTTTTACCCTTGACAGAGAAATGAGAGGAGGAATTTTCCAGAGATAAGATCAAGGCATATAGAACATTGACTAATCTTTAATGAATGTTCTCAGCAGTATGTAGACTGTTACAATTGATGAGAATCACTTGAAGCTTTAGCTACAGTCAGTCCATAGCCACTTGCCAAGTCTTTCCCTACTTATTCCCAGTGATGGGGTATACCTAAGCCTGAGGCCAGGAAAAGATAGCCGAGAGACATTCTCTCTGAAGTGCCTGGGGCCTTTTCCAAGGACAAAGCAGCAATGCCCTGAAAGGTGGGTCTGGGGAGAGAGCAATGAGACAAATTCATAAAGATGATACTTAACTTTTGTCAACTGCACTGTAGAATACTAAAGGCTGGGGACCGGGCTGGAGAATAGAGAGAAATCCCACTGAGAAATTCTGACCCTTCACCAAGTACATAGCACCAGGCCTCTGAAGTCTAAGGGCATGCGGTAAGACAGAAAGAGATCTTCCAAAGAATAGGACTGGAACTCCCTAATGACCCAAAAAGCTGGAAGCTGTATATAAATATAAATACAAATATAAATATAAATATAAAGGACATCAGCAGACTCTTACCAGTGATTGGATGCCAAGCCTTGGTAAAAGGAGGCATATTAAGTCAGTTCTTCAAAATGTTTTCAGTCAGTGATTAACTGAATTTAATTAAAATGGCACAAATGTCTAGATGGAAGTAGAATAAGGATTAGGCTGATTGAACCTACATCACTGAGAAAAGAAGGATAATTTTTTTGGAGATAAATATTATTTACATTAATCTATTACATACAGTGTCATGGAAAAACAAATAAAGGCAAAAAGAAACAAACAAGCAGTGTTACCTTTGGTGAAGAGAGGAAATAATCAATGGAAACAGAACTAGAATTTGCTCTGATGCTGGAACTATCAGACAGGAGCTTCAAAATAACTAGGAAGAGTATGCCCAGAAGAAAAGGTAAACAACTTACATGTGCAAATGAGGAATCTTAACAAAGAGGTGGGCATTATAAAAATGGAAAATCTAGAAATGGAAAATACAATGTCAAGATTTTTTCTATGAAATTAACAGTAGACAGATGCAACAGAAGAACAAGTAAAATTGAAGATCATTGTCAATAGAAATTATCCAAAGTGTAAACCAAAGAGACGAGAAGAAGAATGGAATACCTGAAATCTATTGAACAATATCAAATGGTATAATACATGTATAATTGCTGTCCCAGAAAGAGAGAAAATAGAAAATGGACCTGAAGAATTATTTTGACAAGATTATGACAGAGGTTTTTCTCCAAACTGATAAACCATATCAACTCATAGTCTGAGAAGAATCAAGAAACTCCAAGCAGCATAAATGCAAGGTAAAGTATAACTAGTTTCATAATAATCAAACTGCTGAAAATCAAATATAAAAGAAAACAATATTAGAAGGAACTAAAAAAAATTCTATGATTACATAGAATTAATCTTGTAGCTGACTTCTCACCAGAAACAATGAGTACCAAGTATGATTGGTTGACATCTTTAAAGTGCTGAAAGAAAGGAACCAAGAACTATCAAACTGAAGTTCTATATCAAGTTAAAATATTTTCAAAATTCAAGGCAAAAGAAAGATATTTTCAGACTATTAGATGCTGAGCAAATTCATCCTTAGCAGGCCTGCATTATATGTAATGCTATGAAATATTCTTCAGAATTTTATTCATTATATGTAATGCTAAGAAATATGAGTAAAATATATTTTATATTTACACATATTTTACCCTATTTAGTCCCTTTATTGGTTTCTGCCAAATGTTACCAATTCCTGATTGTTTTTTCTTTTACAAATAGATATACAAATTTATCTTTAAATGTTTTAAAAAGAATGTTGACTTATTAAAGCAATATACATCTAGCATATAGAAGTAAAATAGCATATAGCATATAAAAGTAAAAGAACACAGAATTATACTATTGTATTTTTACCTTGTTAATGAAGTAATATGATATTTGAAGGTATGCTGCAGCAAATTAAAGATGCATATTGCAACGTATGGAGTTATGGCTATAATACCAGTGAATGTGATAAAATGGCATACTAAAAAACACTTGCTTACCCAAAAGAAGACAGAGAAAAAGAAGAAGGATACAGAAAACAAAGGACAAATAAAGAATACAAATGAAGATGATAGACAAACTCAAACATATTGATAAATATATTTACTTAAAATGTATATTTTTAGTAGAAATAGGATTTTATCACTTTGGCCAGGATGGTCTCGCTCTCTTGATCTTGTGATCTGCCTACCTCAGCCTCCCAAAGTGCTGGGATTACAGGTGTGAGCAAAAATACAAAAATTAGCTAGGCATGGTGGCGTGCACCTGTAGTCCCAGCTACTCGGGAGGATGAGGCAGGAGAATTGCTTGAACCCAGGAGGCAGAGGTTGCAGTGAGCCAAGATCACGCCACTGCACTCTAGCCTGGAGACAGAGCAAGACTCTGTGGGGGGCAGGGGGAAGCATAATCACTCCACATAAAAGGCAGAGATTGTTAAACTGGCTAAAAAAGAAAAAATCAATTATATGTTGTTTACAATAAACAGTTTAAATAAACAAAAATGGTAAAAATAAAAGCATGAAAAAATATACTATGCAGACACTGAGCACAGGGAAGATGTGGCTTTGTTAACATCAGAATATATGTCTAGATAATGATTATCATTAGAACTAAAGACATTTCAAAATAACAAACATGAATTCATTAAAAAGACAATGTATGAAAACAAAGCTTTGGGACCGGGCGTGGTGGCTCATGCCTCTAATCTCAGGACTTTGGGAGGCCAAGGTGTGCAGATCATCAGGTCAGGAGATCGAGACCATCCTGGCTAACATGGTGAAATCCGTTTCTACTAAAAATACAAAAAAAAAAAAAAAAAAAAATTAGCCTAGCGAGGGTGGTGGGCACCTGCAGTGCGGCTACTCAGGAGGCTGAGGCAAGAGAATGGTGTGAATCCGGGAGGCGGAGCTTGAAGTGAGCCGAGATCGCGCCACTGCTCTCCGCCCACTGCACTCTGTGGTATGTCCAGGCATACGACAGAGCCAGACTCCATCTTAAAACACAAAACAAAAAACAAAAAAACACAAAGCTTTCAAGTACATGAAGCAAAACTTGAACACTAAAGAAAGACAAAATCTACATGTGGTGGATATTTTAAGAACCTTTTCTTTAAAATGAAAAGTAGATAAAATTATCAGTTTCATTATAGAAGACTTAAACAACACTATCAACTAAGTTAGCCTGATTGATATTTGTAGAACATTTTACCCAACAACTACAGATACACACCTTTTTTTTACAAGCATACATAGAATATTCATCAAGAAGAACAATATGTTGAGGGAATGTCTCAGTAAATTCCAAAGGACCAAAATAATACAAAATAGGGTTTCTGACCACAATAATATTAATTAAAAGTTACAAACAATAAGATATCAAGAACATCACAAAATATGTGAAAATATAAACACCTTTTTAAATAGCCCATGGTCAAAATGCAGAACTGGATCAATCTGGCAAATTTTCAGATGCTGTTAGGAAACAAGGTTGTCAGTCTATAGCTATATATTTGATGACCTTTCATTTAAGAGCACAAGGAAATGATTGGTCTTTCTAATGTGATGTAGAAGTGTTCTTGGCCGGGCGCGGTGGCTCAAGCCTGTAATCCCAGCACTTTGGGAGGCCGAGACGGGCGGATCACGAGGTCAGGAGATCGAGACCATCCTGGCTAATACGGTGAAACCC
>NW_016806329.1:1893880-1914419 GCF_001698545.2 Rhinopithecus bieti | reverse complement strand
AAAAAAAAAAAAAAAAGAAGTGTTCTTTTATGTTTCATGATCACTGATAGTTCATTGACTACTTCTTGGAGCATAGTTCATTGAACACTTATTGGAGCCTTCATCAACTCTGCTACTCATTTCTGTCCTATATCTGGAGAATCCTTTTATAATTTCTCTGCAATTCCACATCTTATTTTTTTATTGCATATGTATATTTTATATATAAAAGAACTTGTGTCCTGAACATGTGAAGAATTTTACAATTTTAAAATCCAGCAAATGCAAAAAATTTGAATAGACACTTTCTTAAATAATGTATAATGAAATGTAAACACATTGTTATGGGCTAAATTGTGTCTCCTCACCACCATCACCCCCAAGTTTATATGTTGAAGTTTTTTTTTTTTTTTTTTATTCTTTAAGTTCTAGGGTACATATGCATAACGTGCAGGTTTGTTACATATGTATACTTGTGCCATGTTGGTGTTCTTATTCTTTATCCTTAGTCAAACAGTGTGCTGTACTAGTGCGGGAGTCAGAGGGGGCAAAGATATTTAGTTTCCCCAGGAATCAAGAATGCAAATGTTATCATTCTAATTACAGAAAAGTTACAGGGAATGTTAGACTCTGGGAATTGTTATTAATGTGGTCAAATCATTCTCACAGTCATAATTTAGGTAATGGAGTGTTGGCATAGTTAAAATAAATAAATAAATAAGTTCTCTAGTATTAACCGAACATCTTATAATCAAGTAAGACAAACAAATGCAAAGATTGGGATGTTATGCAAATAATAGAGCATAAAATCCATGACGCATTGTTCAAGAAATAAGTGCAGCTGCATGAAACTCAGGTGCATAAAACTATTTTATTTGACCTCCTTAAGAATATTTGATGGAAACTGGTAAAGTACACAAAAATCAAAAGATTTAACATCTGATTGTAACACTTTATATCTACAGAATAATATCGGATCACAATATTTTCCTTTAATTTCTAGTAAGTATTGGGCTTATTTTCGCATACGTGATTTAAGTTTCTCCCTTATTTAGAAGATGTCTTTGTTCTTCAGATTGTTTCTATAATCAAAATGACCTTGTCGTTCTATTTTTTAAAAATAATTCATGGAGATTACTCAAAATATCATATCTAGAGATGTCTAAACTGAAGAAATATATGGAGGAGAAAATGAAGTTGCTCCTTAAGTCACCCTAGAGACTATCACTGTTTAACAGTCAGTAGTATCCCCTCAGATTTGTTTATATACACAGACAAAATTGGAGATATATGTATGTGTGGATGTTTGTGTATAAAACATTTATTATGTGTGCATATAAGTATAGATGCCTATATATAGAGAGATATACATATTGTGTGTCATCTGATTTATTCACATCATTAATACAATGAAGTTATATTTTATAATATATTATAGATAATAAACTCCGGTGCTTATAATAGCTGTATGCTGGCCATCTTTTTCAACATTTGACATTAATTAACTCATTTTATCTTTACAATAGCTAGTGTGTTAGATACAATTGTCATCCTCATACACATGTGAGAAAAAATCAAGTGTAAAGAGGTAAATTGTCCAAGGTGTAGAGGCAGAAGGGGATGACCCCTTTTCTCCCTATCATAAGGGTCATAGATGATAGCCTATCTAACAAAACACAGGTTAACAAGATAAAAGCAAATTTATTTGATCATACTACTATGAGATATGGCAGGTTTCAGAATGAAGACCTAAAGATACAGGGTGAATGATCCATTTTTATATTTAGGTTTGATAAAGCATGGACAGCCATGTAGAAATATAAGTGGACAAAAAGGGTATGATCTAATGCTAATAGACTGAATGTGGAAACTCAGCAAGGCCTGTTCAGATTCCTCTGTGTTCTACATTCCTCCATCCTGGTTATAGGATAGGATCCCTCTGGAATGAGAGTCTTAAATTCTTTATAGCCAGTTACACAGAAAGGTAGGAGAAGGTTAGGGTAATATATTCAGGCTTTATGGCTGGCTTTGGGGAAAAGAGGTTCTAGTTTCTATGATGCACCTTGGGGAAGAGGGATTCTCATTTCTATGGCTATCCTCAGAGGACACTGAGGAGTGAGAGACAGCCAAGGACAAGAGAAGGTCATAGAGAAACTTTGCTTCTGAGGCTGCCTCTGAGACCTTTACTTTGGTGTATTGTTTTCTGACCCCTCAGGGAAGGTCAACTCACTAAGAAGCAGAACAACAAAGGACGTCCTCCTCTTTATTAGGCACTTCGTAGCCCTAGTATAGATGTGCATTGACTGATTTTATGAATCCCATATGGATGAACATTTAAACTACTTCTATTACAATCAATGTTGCAATAAACATTCCTTGATTCTCTGGCATTTGGGAGCCTTATAGACCTGGGAAAGACTGCTCCTCTCAGTGCTAGCTAATTTTTAAACTTATTGGCAAGCATGTCTTTTATAGGCAAACCAACCGATGGGGAGTCTACAGCCTCAACCATCTCCTTATCTAACTCTCACACACCAAGCCCATATTTTCCCTGCACTATATCATTTTATCACCAGGTATCAGGCAACTAGATTGCAGGAATATCACTCAAAGCCTGACAGAATCATTCAAACTAGCTAATCTTATTCAAACCTGCCTTATCTTTCCACAGAAATCCTAATAAAGGCTCTGGCCTATGACTTCTCCTAACTCATTGTCTGCCTCCTCGCCATCCTGATATCCACCAGATGGCCCTATGTAACATGCCTGGTGTCCCCCCTTTTTTCAGTAAATATGAGTAATAAATTCTTCTTTTTAAAAAAAGGATATTAGCCTCTCTTTCTGTTGTCACTCAGTCACCTCCCTAAATTAAAATTCTGCCATACAAATGGAGACAATTTCTCTACACATACCCTTACCAACAATCTTTGCAGAGAAAACAAACACACATACACAAACTGTTTCTTCTATTTGTAGTGTTATTACGCATTTTTTTCATACAGTTTATTCGTTATTTGTATTTACTTTTTTTTTTTTTGAGACGGAGTCTCGCTCTGTCGACCAGGCTGGAGTCCAGTGGCACGATCTCGGCTCACTGCAAGCTCCGCCTCCCGGGTTCACGCCATTCTCCTGCCTCAGCCTTCCGAGTCGCTGGGACTACAGGAGCCCGTCACTACGCCCGGCTAATTTTTTTGCATTTTTAGTAGAGACGGGGGTTTCACCGTGTTAGCCAGGATGGTCTCGATCTCCTGACCTCATGATCCCCCCGCTTCGGCCTCCCAAAGTGCTGGGATTACAGGCGTGAGCCACCGCGCCCGGCCTATTTTTACTTTTCACAGGAGTATTTATTCTGATTTTATCTCTGCTCCAATCATTCCATATTGTAGTTAAAGTTGGGTAACTATGCTTCTAGGCTACTCAGTACTCTCTAAAGGAGAGCACATGTTCCCTATAATTCATCTACAGTTAAAATAAAAGTGCTTGGGAGTTGGCCTTTGTGAGAGGAACACCTGCCTGGAGTGAGAGGAAAATAGGCTCATAAGCCCCACAAGTGATGCGTCTGCCTGTTTTGTAATGCAGTTTGTTAATAAGAGCCAGCTGTCTCTTACAGAGCCAGGGCGTTCCTGCTCAGAACACGTTCACTAAAGGCCCTCTCAACATGACAACCAACTGGGCAAGTATCCTCAAGCTGTTTTAAATTAGAGAAAAGAAGGAGAAATGGGGTTAAAACACATTTTATAAAGCTCCTACTGAAAACTTCATGAAGCTTTCCAATAAATTTAAGGTGGCACTCAATAAAGAAAACTTAATTCAATGTAAAATTGCTTTCAAGAGCTCATGCAAAGGCTAAGCAGTTTTTATGGCCCTTACTGTCACTCATTTTCCCTTCATTTGGGCCATTTCATCAATGCAACTTCTAATCTGGTAATGATGTAGATCTTTTTTACTAGCTTAAAATATATATCAATAATCCATGTTTTTAATCTCGTGGAAAATAATTTAAAGATGATGATTATTCCTTGATCTAAAAATGAATGCCTTGAAATGACTTTTCAAAATGAAGTGTTAACTCTTAACCAGTGCTTTTTTTAAAGCACTTTAGAAAAGGATACTGTGCATTTTATCTGGAAAATTTAAGAGGCCACTAAGAACTTTTAACTATTCACAGAAGAAAAATTGTGAAAGACAAATTAATAGAGTTGTTTAATGTATGGGTTGTAATTTGGAATGTCCTGAAAACCAGGACCTAGTTGAAAGAGATCCTTAAAAGGATTTCATGCATTAAACCGTGTCAACTCAAGCAGCATTTTACTCATTTGGAAGTCACGAATTTTGAACAATCTAAAGCAGTAATTCCCAACCTATGGGAATCTGGCAGAATTATGTAGATATACTGAGTTTTTGCACAAAGTTGAATAATACCGAAATGCAAAGCAAAGTGTGGTATGACAGAGTCATTTTCTTACATTTAAAGAATTCTTGCAAATCAGAAAGAAAAAAACGATAATCGAAGTAAAAAAATAGTGGGCAAAAACTAAAAATGGGGATGAGGTTTCGTAAAATACCTGCAGGCAGGACATAAAAGTTTTAAATGTTTATTTTCTGTGGGAGAGGTCAAATGGCATAGGGTTGAGAGCACCAGGTCAGGAGGGGAAAAGATCTACAGCAAGGTACTTAAGGTATTCTAAATCTCAGTGTCTTTTTTTATAAAAGAAAAACAATAACAGTTCTTACCTTACAGTGTTCTGTGAAAAGTAAAAAATGAATGCATTGGTGGCTGGCATATGGCAAGAATTCAAAAAATGCTAGCTAGTATAGAAATGAACATTAAAATAACAATGAGATAGCTTTATTTGTTTATTAAAGATTTAAATAATATGATTTACTGTTTGCATGATTTTGAGAAATAAACATACCTCATGATATGCAGAAGTCCAACTTGAATCATATTGCCTAACTGGAAGGAAACTTGGTGTGTTAGGTTCTCCAGAGAAAAACAATATGATACATATAGAGATAGATATATATAGGGAGATTTATTATGAGAATTGATTTATGCAGTTATGGAAGCCAGGAAGTCCCACAATATGCCATCGGCTAGCTAGAGAAACAGGAAAGCCAATGGAGTAATTCACTACAAGTCTGGAGACCTGAGAACCAAGGAAGTCAATAGTGTAACTCCCAGTCCAAGTCCAAAGGCTTGAGAACCAAGAGCTCCGATGTCAGAAGGGAGGAGAAAACAGATTTTCCAGCTCTAGAAGAGAAAGTAAATTTCCCCTTTCTCCATCTTTTTGTTGTATTTGAGCCCTCAACAGATTGAATGATGCCTACCTATGTTATTTCTGGTAATGCTCATTTTGTCTACTTATTTAAAACCTAACTTCTTCTGAAAACACTCTCACAGACCCATCCAGAAATCATGTTTTACCAGTTATCTGGGCATTCCTTAACCTAGTCAAGTTGGCACATAAAATCAATTCTCACACTTGGAAATATGAATCAACAATGAAAGTAATTACACGTGTAGTCTCCATAATAAACACATTTTAAAAAATGAAAAGTATATACACAAGGTTATTAGCTAATTTGTTTCTATTATTAGCTAAAATTTTTCTATTATTAGCAAAATATTAAAATTTTGTAATATTAGCAAAAAATAATCCTAAGCATATAAAATTCAATGCTCTAATTCATTGTACATGTATATAATGGACTACAACACACTCATTGCCAATAATATGGTAGATTGATTTAATTACATGAAAAGACTTCATACTAAGTTGTTAAATTTTAAAAGATTTAAAGTGATCTTTACACAATGACATCATTTTATAAGAAGTTTTAAAACATAGCATTATTTAAAGTATAGAAAATATATGTAAAGAATTTTATCAATTGCTGTTTCTATATAGTGAAATTTTAGTTGTTTTATTATTTTATTACTTCCTTTAATTGTTCAATAATAAATGTGTTTTATTTACTTTTTGAACACTATATAAGTACTCCAAATTGAAGGCAAGTATATATTTCTTAATTATGATAATAACACACTTTACTATTTAAAGAGGTACATGTTAATGCCTGTCAACCTGGATCATACACTCCCTTGATAATAACAGGTAAATTAACAGGGAAATTAAATCTTACCTAATTACTTATTTCTTTATCTTATATTTTATTATCCTTATTGTTGGTAAGGTGAGCTACTGTAAAGATGGAGAAAAATGTTTTGAAATCTGAGGTCTACGTTCTCCTTTGAGAAAATTATTCTGAATATTCCTTTTTTTTTTTGAAAAAATGTTACAAAACACATCATCCAGCTCCAAAGAGTAACATTTATTTTGCTTATTTTGCTAAGGTTTCTCATCTCATTTTTTACTGAAGAAGCACAGCAATCAATGCTAGGTCACTGTTTCATTTATTGATCCAAGAAACATTTATGTAGTATCAACTGTGTGCTAAGCATACACCTGGAATTGAAGCCTAAATGTAAATATGGCTAAATATGTCAACTGCTAGCTATCTAAAACTAAGTGCTATTAATGATTGAAAGAATCTGATAATGAAAGAAATGCTGATTGCATTACTTTTCTCCTCAATCACTACAGGAGAATAACATGCAATAAACAACTGAAAAATAATAATAATAAAATTCTAATCAAAGGACTGTATAGCTCTGAACTCATGTAAGGATATTTTTTTCTTTTATTTTCTCCTTTATTTTCAACTGATGAAATTTCAGCTACTAGATTTTATTTGAATATTATTTTAAAAGGTTACAATGATAGCATTCCTGTTACTCATCTATAGTAGAGGGAAATAGGGAAGGTAAGATGGAACTATCCTAATACAGACATGTGCTTCGTAAAGATATTTTGGTCAATGACAAACCATATATATGAGAGTGGGCCTATAAAATTATAATGGACCTAAAAAATTCTTATCACATGGAGGCATCATAGCTGTCATAATATTGTAGCTCAATTACTTATTTTTAAATAAACCTAGTGTGTCCTAAGTGTACAGTGTTTATAAAGTCTACAGTAGTGTACAGTAATGTCCTGGCCTTTCACTTTCACTAATCGCTCACTCACTGACTCACCCTGAACAACTTTCAGTTCTGCAAGATCCATTCATGGTAAGTACCCAAGAAAAGTGTACCATTTTTGACCTTTTATACCGTATTCTTACTGTGCCTTTTTTTATGTTTAAATATGTTCAGGAACACAAATACTTGCTGTAGGCAATTGTGATTGTAATTGCCTACAATATTCAGTACAGTAACATGCTATCCAGGTTTGTAGCCTAGGAGCAATAGGCTATACCACATAGTTGAGGAGTATTGCAGGGTATATCATCTAGGTTTGTGTTAGTACACTCACACAAACATGAAATCAGCCAACACCACATTTCTCAGAACTTATTCCAGTCATTAAGCAATACATGACTGTACTTACTTGTTGTATCCTAGATAAAATATTTTACATATATCAGAGTTTATTTCAAAAGATGTTATGGGTAACTTTAAGATAGGTTGAGTATCCCCAATCCAAAGATGTGAAATCTGCAAAGCCCCCAAATCCAAAATTTTATGAGTTCTAACAAGATGCTCAAAGAAAATGCTCATTGGAGCATTTCAGATTTGGGGTTTTCAGAACAGAGATGCTCAACTGGTAATGCAAATATTCCAAAATCTGAAAAAATCCAAAATCTGAAACACTTGTGGTCCCAAGCATTTCAGATAAGGTACGCTCAACATGTAATACAAGAGAATACCATCTTACTTAATCATGACTGTCTGAGCTACACTGTGTGAATTCAGAAACACTGTGAATTTTCTTAGCTAATTTGTTGTTTTCTTTATAAAATGCAGATTATGAAGAGAAATGAACAGCCCACAAGAGGCTCACTTCAAGTTCATTGAATCAATTTGCTTAATTTCAACAAATGTTTATTGAACACCCATTGAGTGTCAAATCTTGGGCAATGGAGTAATTGATTCATGAAGGCCTGGCTGGTTATCAATTAACAGTACTTGCAATGTTTTCATTGTTGTATGTGTGATTGGGTAGGGTTCTGAGATACTTGACATATTAAACACTATTAATTCTTAGAGGAATGATACAGAAAGTTAAATAAATATTATTTCTCTGTACTCATGACTATCACTTCTTCTGTAGTAACCTTTGTTAGAAAATTGTGCATTAAAACAAATGAAAAATTCATAGCTGATAACAAATGCAAATAGAAATCAAGTTTGCAAATTATTTTGAGACTTTACAAAAATCCTGACAAATCCACATCTGTTCCCAGAAAGTTACTCAGACATGCTAAAAAATAAAGAAAAATGAATTTATACATAAAATCATAAAGCTAAATGAGATTTCAGAATAAGTGTGTCTCCCTTCCCCCCCCCCCCCCCCCCCCCGCCAACACAGACACAAACCTTCTCACAAAAAAAAATACTATATTTTTTTTTCCCCCAAATAGAGACAAGGTCTCACTATGTTGCCCCGGCTGGTCTTGAACTCCTCTGCTCAAGTGATCCTCCTGTCTCTGCCTCCCAAAGTGCAGGGATGAGCCACCATGCCTGACCAAAAATGGCTATTTTATTCATGTAATTCTCCAAAAGAAATTTTAAAAATTGGAATAGGAGATTAATATGTTCACAAAAGTAATATTTATTGAATTCCATGGAAATCCACTTAATGTCACTTAATATGGACAAAACCTATTGAGCTTACCATTTAGCTGAAGATTTCCATTTTTTTAATACTGAATTTTCTTTTGACTTCTCAGATTTTTCTAAAATGTTCCACACCCCCAGGCCTCTTTTAGTAGTCTGTTAAATCTACTGTAAAATTATCACATAGTTATTTTAATATGTACAATATCTAAACATCTACAATTTAACCAGAGTATAATCTTAGTGGATAAACTTTTATGGTAGATAAAGCACAAAAAACAAAATTCAAGATTTTATTTTATATCCAGTTTTCTTGCCACCAATGCTTTATCTGAACTCTAGTCATTGATGAAGAAAACTTCTTACACAGGATGCTCGATGGTTCAGACTTGGGACAAGAAATTGTACTTCTGTTAAGTGAGGTACCCATGGGTGGTAAAAAACTAGAAAAGAAGACCGGGCACGGTGGCTCACGCCTGTAATCCCAGCACTTTGGGAGGCCGAGGTGGGCAGATCACAAGGTCAAGAGATGGAGACCACCCTGGCAAACATGGTGAAACCCCATCCCTACTAAAAATACAAAAATTAGCTGGGTGTGGTGGCACGCACCTGTAGTCCCAGCTACTCAGAAGGCTGAGGCAGGAGAATTGCTTGAACCATAGAGTTGGAGGTTGCAGTGAGCCAAGATTGTGCCACTGTACTCCAGCCTGGCGACAGAGTGAAACACCATAAAAATAAATAATAATAAAACAAAAAAATTTTTTTAAAGCTAGAAACGGAACCTCAAAAGGGAGTTTTCAGAGTCAGCCCTGAATAGTTTTGCTTGGTCATTTGCTTTCTGTATGGCAATGTGGCTTAGAAAACAGGTCTACTCGCAGGAATGGGCATGTGGCAGATGCAAATCCATACCACCAAAAGTTGTGTGTGTCTGTGTGTTTGGCCATGAGGAATTTCTGATGATACATTGCCCTCCAGTACTCTAGTACTGAAACTCTGATAACTCAAAGTCCCTCTTCCTTCCCACCTGACACTCACTTTCAAAGTCCCAGAGAAAGGAATTTGACTGCTGAGCTTGGCTGCACTTCCAGAAATGACCATATGAAATGACATTTACTCCAGAGAAAAGGGTGTGTGCATTTTAGGGGCACAATTCACAATTAAATACTGGGCCTCTGTATTAATCCATTTTCACATTGCTGATAAAGACATACCCGAGACTAGGAAGAAAAAAGCGTTTAATTGGACTTACAGTTCCACATGGCTGGGGATGCCTCAGAATCATGGCAGGAGGTGAAAGGCACTTCTTATGTGGTGGCAGCAAGAGAAAATGAGGAAGTTGCAAAAGCAGAAACCCCTGATAAAACCATCAGATCTCGTGAGACTTATTCACTACCATGAGAACAGTATGGGGGAAACCACCCCCATGATTCAAATTATCTCCCCTGGGTGCCTCCCACAACACGTGGGAATTATGGGAGTATAATTCAAGATGAGATTTGGGTGGGGACACAGCCAAACCATATCATTCCACCCCTGGCCTCTCTGAATCTCGTGTCCTCACATTTCAAAACCAATCATGCCTTCACAACAGTCCCCCAAAGCCTTAACTAATTTCAGCATTAACTCAAAAGTCCACAGTCCAAAGTCTCATCTGAGACAAGGTAAGTCCCTTCCACCTATAAGCCTGTAAAATCGAAAGCAAGTTAGTTACTCCCTAGATACAGTGGGTACAGGCATTGGGTAAATACAGCCATTCCAAATGGGGGAAGTTGGCCAAAACAAAGGGGCTACTGGCCCCATGCAAGTCTAAGATCCAGCAGGGCAGTCAAATATTAAAGCTCCAAATATGTCCTTTTTTGATGTCAGGTATGACATCTGGGTTATGCCAATGCAAGAGGTAGGTTCCAACGGTCCTGGACAGCTCCACTCCTGTGGCTTTGCAGGGTACAGCCTCCCTCCTAGCTGCTTTCATAGGCTGGCATTGAGTGTCTGTGGCTTTTCCAGACACACAGTGCAAGCTGTCAGTGGATCTATCATTCTGGGGTCTGGAGGACAGAAGATGGTGGCCCTCTTCTCACTTGCTCCACTAGGTGGTTACCCAGTAGGGACTCTATGGGGGCTCCAACCCCACATTTCCCTTCCAAACTGCCCTAGCAGAGGTTCTCCATGAGAGCCCTGCCCCTGCAGTAAACTTCTGCCTGGGCATTCAGACATTTCCACAGATCTTCTGAAATCTAGGTGGAGGTTCCAAAACCTCAATTCTTGACTTCTGTGTACTCGCAGGCTCAACACCACATGGAAGCTGCCAATACTTGGGGCTTGCACCCTCTGAAGACACAACATGAACTCTATGTTGGCCTCTTTCAGCCACAGCTGGAGCAGCTGGGACACAAGGCACCAAGTCCCTAGACTGCACACAGCACAGGGACCCTGGGCCCTGACCATGAAACCATTTTCTCGTGGGCCTCTGGGCCTGTGATGGGAGAGGCTGTCGTGCAGCGCTCTGACATGCCCTGGAGACATTTTCCCCATTGTCGTGGGGATTAACATCCTGCTCCTTGTTACTTATGCAAATTTCTGCAGCTATTGTTACTTTTGCAAATTTCTGCAGCTGTCTTGAATTTCACCTCAGAAAATGGGCTTTTATTTTCTATCACATTGTCAGGCTGCAAATTTTCCAAGCTTTAATGCTCTGTTTCCCTTTTACAACTGAATGCTTTTAACAGCACCCAAGTCGTCTCTTGAATGCTTTGCTTCTTAGAAATTTATTCTGCCAGATACCCTAAATCATCTCTCTCAAGTTCAAAGTTCCACAAATCTCTAGGGTAGGGGCAAAATACCACCAGTTTCTTTGCTAAAGCATAACAAGAGTCACCTTTGCTCCATTTCCCAACAAGCTTCTCATTTCCATCCAAAACCACCTCAGCCTAGACCTTATTGTTCATATCACTATCAGCATTTTTGTCAAAGCCATTCAACAAGTCTCTAGAAAGTTCCAAACCTTCCCACATTTTCATGTCTTCTTTTGAGCCCTCCAAATTGTTTCAACCTCTGTCTGTTACCCAGTTCCAAAGTTGCTTCCACATTTTCAGGTATCTTTTCAGCAATGCCCTACTCTACTGGTACCAGTTTACTGTATTAGTCTGTTTTCACACTGCTGATAAACACATACCTGAAACTCGGGGGGTGGGAAAAGAGGTTTAATTGGACTTACAGTTCCATATGGCTGGGGAGGCCTCAGAACCATGGTGGGAGGCAAAAGGCACATCTTACATGGTGGCAGCAAGAGAAAATAAGGAAGAAGCAAAAGCAGAAACACCTGAGAAACCCATCAGATCTTGTGAGACTTATTCACTACCATGAGAACAGTATAGGGGAAAAAACCCCCATGATTCAAATTATCTCCTACCACATCCCTCCATAACATGTGGGAATTATGGGAGTATAATTCAAGATGAGATTTGGATGGGAACACAGAGCCAACCCATATCAGCCTCTCTGCATACATTTTCAAATAATGATTAGGGAAATATGTGATAGGGACTAGATTTATTATCACATAAATGTTTCTGCCTTCTTTGCTACCTTCCCCTCCTCCTTTCCCCCAGGGAAAGATATAAGGTCTTGAATATACATGACAATATGTATTATGACTTATGATAGTAATATGTATTATGGGAATTTTTACTTAGTTATTAAAATGTGTACTGTCTTTTTCTATATATTACAGAGTAAAAAGAAAAGGATGTGTGTGTGTGTATACACACACATCCATATATATCTATATAAAACTCCCAATTAAATATCAATATAATATATATTACAATTAGGTTCCAAAGATATTTTAGCACTGTCAGCCTAAAAATAAGTAATAAAAAGCATGCTCGTATTACCATTCCCTCCCACGCCCAAAATAATCAAACTAACAGATGCAAAAAAATCAAGAAAAAAAAGACAGCACACCAAAGTCAAACAGGGAGTATAATCCATGTATGAACTTCTTGTCACTATACAATTACTCTTGAGGTAGTCCAATACAGTTCAGTGGATTAAATACCATCTTTAAGTTCATGTCTTCCAGACTTCTATATCTAGTCTAGATCATTCCCTTGAATTCCAGACATATATCTAACCAGCTCTTTATTCTCTTCACTCAGATATCTAGTAAACATCTCAAATCTTTCATGTCCAAAACTGGGCTCTGGAGACAGTTTCTCCTAGATCTGTTCCTCTCACAGTTCATTAGTTCTATTTTTCCCAGGGGCTCAGCCAAAATCCTGGGAGTCACCTTTTTTTTTTTTTTCTTTTTGTTTCTTTCATATTCATATCTCATCTGTTACTAAATCCTGTTGGCTTTACTCTCAAAATATGTCCAGAATCTGACCTCTTGCCTCTCCCTCCATTGTTATCACCCACCTCTTACCTGAAACCTGGTCTCCCAGTTTCTGTCCTTACTCTCTCCTTATTCTCTTCCCCCAAAAGACACCTGAGTGATCTTGTTCAAACCTAAATCAAGTATCTCATCGCTGTTCAAAACTCTGCACTGATTTCCCACCTCACTCAGGTTAAAAGCCAAAGCCCTGACAAGGCCCCCAAGGCTCTTTGTGATTTGCCCTCTCCCATCCCTCTAGGGCTTCATCTCCTATTAACCTCATTCTACCTCACTATGCTCTAATGCATCACTCTCATTACCATTACTGAAGCAACATGCTCTAGCTTGAGGGCATTTATACTGTGCCTGGGGTTCTTTCTCCTCACGGCCACCTGACACCCCCTATTCCTACCTTTGATCCCCCCTCAAATGTCCCTTTCTCATTGAGACCTCCCTGGCCACCCTAGCCAAAATTGCAAACCCCACTCCATACCGAAATTTCCTAATCCCCCTCTCTGCTTTAATTTCCTCCCTAGCACTTATTTAGTTATTTTAGTATCCAGCACCTCACTCCCACCCATATATGCTTCATAAGGGCAGGTATTTTTGTCTGTTTTGTTCTAATAGAGATGAACTGCACATAATGCCTAGCTAATACAGGTGGGCAGCACATAGTTGATACACAACAAATATTTCTTAAATTAATGAATGCATTACCCATGGAATGATGGTAGTAACCTGGGAAGATATCTGAGTCAAAAAGGAAATAAAGAAAGGAAAAAAAAATACTTATTTAAGAACATCTGGGGAGTATAGCTACAATTTGCCCATCAAATGGATTAATGGATGGTGAAAGTAAACCACTATCAGCCAATTCTTGTTTCACTTTCTCTACCTACCAGTCTCACTGTAAAAATATCCTCAGAGACCTCATTGTTTTGTATTGGTGAGTTTCTGGCAATCTTGTCACAACCAAACTGCTTTCATAGTCCCCTTCTCCCAGCTAATACGTGAATTAGAAAGGGAATACTTTAACAGTATCTGGACATGCAGGCTACATTTGTCAATGTCCAGATGTATATAATAGAGATTTAAATTGCTGAAGAGAATAAATACAATCATTGGAGCCATTTACATTTGCATTACTTTAACTGAACTAGAAATATGTTTGGAAAAGCAGTTGTATATTTAGTGTTTATGTATCTACCTGCTTCAGTAATTGACTAAGGGTGGGGACAAATAATTAAAAAATGAGACAACACGTGTTACACTTCGTTTTTATTTCAACAAGATCACTGGATAGAAATTTTTGACCATGATTTATAAAAATTATCTGTTCGATGCAGTAAGCTCAAGCAAACATAAATGTAACCTTCCATTTCTCTCTGAGGACCAAGTGACAATGATTCAGAAGTGCCATATTCAGAATATAATTCATAGATAATTATGTTCCATATTTGTAAGGAATCTAGTACATAAATCCTTAAATGGAGCAGTTTAACCAACTTTAAAAGAATGAACAGCTGAATTGAATTGTAATGATATAATGTAGAATCATAAAAATTGAAAGAGTATAGTTACCTTGTAAATTTTCTCCATTTCATATTTATGTTCTCTCCTCTATTTATTGTGTCATATATCAAATGATTCTGCTTCCTCAGAAACCCATTTTTATAAAACTAGCACTGTGTTACAGCTATGGTAAATGTGGAGTAGGAAGTTAAGGATACATGACCTCATATATGTTCCAGATGGCCTTGTATGATTTCTTCAATCTTTCTGAAATGTAAAGAAACCCTATGGAGATCATTCAATGGTGACATTTAAATACTCACTAACCTAAGATTTTCTTGGGTGAAGAAGTCTGGACACATATGTACATTTGGAAAGCAATGGAGTCTTAGCTATTTCATAGGGCTGCTGGTAGGAGTCATGGCTAAACCGATGAGTTACCAAATAAAATAAATCATGTTGTACCTTGAACAAATCCCTCATTCTGAGTGTCAAATTAAAGTGGTTAATATATCCATGGGTCTTAGAAATATCCATGATTACTGTTGATAAAACTAGATTATTTAAATTGCCACTGAATTGCCCCCGACAATTACTTTGTCATGATCAGAGAAAAAGCTGGCTGTATTTCATAAGGTGATGTCTAAGCTATTATACAATGTGATAAATGAAGCATTTGCCAGTACCTTGCTAAGAAGACATTTATTTCATAAGCTTCTGATTTATAATTTCTAAGATATTCCTCTGTTTGTTGCTAATAACTACTTTGTCTACTTGGAGTACCATCACAGAATATTCCTATTTATCTCTCTATCACATATTTTTAGGGTTCCTGAATCTCATCCATGTATATTATTTTATTAAAAAAATTAAAATTGTCATTAGCGTATTTACCAGAAATATTCAATGTTATCCTTCTTTGTTATCTATGATAAGAACACAGATAGGTAATATATTTACAATTTATAAAGTAGTTATATTCACAAAATAGTCATATGACAGAAAGTTCTTAAAGTCAAACCAAATATTTTCAGGACATCAATTTTACTCAAAAGTGAATATAAAACAATTTTTTTTAATTGTATTTTAACTTCCAGGGTACATGTGCAGAACGTGCAGGGTTGTTACATAGATATACATGTGCCATGGTGGATTGCTGCACCCATCAACCCATCATCTACGTTAGGTATTTCTCCTAATGCTATCCCTTGCCTAGCTCCCCTCCCTCGACAGGCCCTGGTGTGTGATGTTCCCCTCCCTGTGTTCATGTGTTTTCATTGTTCAACTCCCACTTATGAGTGAGAACATGCAGTCTTTGGTTTACTGTTCTTCTGTTAGTTTGCTGAGAATGATGGTTTCCAGCTTCATCCATGTCCCCACAAAGGAAATGAACTCATCCTTTTTTATGGCTGCATAGTATTCCATGGTGTATATGTGCCACATTTTCTTTACCCAGTCTATCATTGATGGGCATTTGGTTGGTTCCAAGTCTTTGCTATTGTGAACAGTGCTGCCATAAACATACATGTGTATGTATCTTTATAGTAGAATGATTTATTAATCCTTTGGGTATATACCCTAGTAATGGTTATGCTTGGGGTCAAATGGTATTTCTAGTTTCAATTCTTGAGGAATCATCACGTCTTCCACAATGGTGAACTAATTTTACACTCCCACCAACAGTGTAAAAAGCATTCATATTTCTCCACCATCCTTTCCAGAATCTGGTTGTCTCCTGACTTTTTAATGATCACCATTCTAACTGGTGTGAGTGATTCTTCATATGTGGTTCAATAGCATTTCTCTAAAGACCAGTGATGATGAGCTTTTTTTCATATGTTGCTGGCTGCATGAATGTCTTCTGAGAAGTGTCTGTTCATATCCTTCCACATACTTTTTGATGAGGTTTTTTTATTTTCTTGTACATTTAAGTTTTTGTAGATTCTAGATATTAGCCCTGTGGTCAGATGGATAGATTGCAAAAATTCTCTCATTCTGTAGGATCCTGGCATACTGAATGTGGGTGTTCAATCAGATGATGGGAAAATATTAAATATAGTATAGTAATAGCCACAAACCCTTCTTGGTAAGGCAAGAACTTTGCATAGCTGTAGTAAGGGTATGGCTGAAGGCCAACCTGATCCTTAACTTAACTGTGAATAGCTTAAAGTAGTACAAAGGAAGGCAGGAATAGTTTATCGAACAAGCTTGTTTACTCAGGTGGTCCTAGATAACCTGATCTAGTGTGGGTGCTTAAAAAAGTGCTTTCTACTTTAGGAGGTCCACAATGTCAATTACCACTCTGTGTGTTTGCTCACTACGTTTGTCAATTAATAAATAAAGGCAAGTCCATCTGACTGATCAAGCCTATGGCTGTACTAAGTGGCCCGGATGCTCAGCTGGACGGCAAAGCAAGGAATATCTATGTGTCCAGTATACATTAATTCATCCATCATTGGACAGGTTTTTTCAGGGTGAACCCTGCATCGACAACAGATTCTTTGGGCTATGCAGAAGCTCTTTAGTTTAAGTATATCTCATTTGTCATTTGGCATTTGTTGCCATACTTTTGATGTTTTAGTCATGAAGTGCTTTGCCCATTGCCTATTCCTGAATGGTATTGCCTAGATTTGTCTTCCAGGTTTCCTATGGTTTTCTATGTTTCTATGGTTCTACATGCTTATTTTAAGTCCTTTATCCATCTTGAGTTTATTTCTGTATAAGATGTGAGGAAGGGATTCCAGTTTCAGCTTTCTCATATGCTAGCCAGTGTTCCCAACACCCATTATTAAATAGGGAATTCCTTTCCCCCATGGCTTGTTTTTGTCAGCTTGTCCAATGATCAGGGATGCGTTAGTAGATGTGGACGTTATTTCTGCCCCGGAGGCTCTGCTTCTGTTCATGTTCTCTCTCTCCTCTCTCTCTCTCTCTCTCTCTCTCTCTCTCTCTCTCTCTATACACACAAACAACACACACCACACATATATATGTTTTGGTACCTGTACCATGTGTTGGTTACTTTATAGCCTGTAGTATTGTTGAGTCAGGTAGCGTTGATGCCTCCAGCTTGTTCTTTTTGTTTAGAATGGTCTTGGCTATAAGGCTTTTCTGGTTGCATATGAACTTTAAAGTATTTTTTCCAGTTCTGTGAAGAAAGTCAATGGTAGCTTGATGGAGATAGCACTGAATCTATAGATTACTTTGGGCAGTTATGGCCACTTTCACCAATATGATTCTTCCTATCCATGAGCATTGGAATGTTTATTCCATTTGTATTTGTTTGTGTCCGCTCTTATTTCCTTGAGCAGTGGTTTGTGTTTCTCCTTGAAGAGGTCCTACACATCCCTTGTAAGTTTTATTGCTAGCTATTTTATTCAGAGAATAGTAGCAATTGTGAATGGGAGTTTACTAATGATTTGGCTCTCTGTTTGTTTTGGTGTATAGGAATGCTTGTGATTTTGCACATTGATTTTGTATCCTGAGACTTTGCTGAAGTTTCTTATCAGCTTCAGGAGATTTTGGGCTGAGACGATAGGGTTTTCTAAATATACAATCATGTCATCTGTAAACAGAGACAATTGGACTTTCTTTCTATTTGAATACATTTTATTTCTTTCTCTTGCCTGATTGCTCTGGTCAGAACTTCCAATACTATGTTGAATAGGAGTGGTGAGAGAGGGCATCCTTGTCTTGTGCCAGTTTTCAAAGGGAATGTTTCCAGCTTTTGCCCATTCAGTATGATATTGGCTGTTGGTTTGTCATAAATAGCTATTATAATTTTGAGATATGTTCCATCAATGCCTATTTACTGAAAGTTTTTAGCATGAAGGGCTGTTGAATTTTGTCAAAGGCCTTTTCTGCATTTATTGAGATAATCATGTGGCTTTTGTCTTGATTCTGTTTATGTGATGGATTATGTTTATTGATTTGCATATGTTAAACCAGCCTTGCATCCGAGGGATGAAACCAACTTGATCATGGTGCATAAGCTTTTTGATGTGCTGCTGGATTGGGTTTGCCAGTATTTTATTGAGAATTTTCACATCGATGCTCATCAGGGATATTGACCAGAAATTTTCTTTTTTTGTTGTGTCTCTGCCAGGTTTTGGTATCAGGATAAAACAAAATTTTATTAAAGATAGTGCAATGGATTAAGGAGTAGAATTTTAAAGTTATATGCATTTTCATAGAAAATTAATAAACTAAGTAAATTTTGTGTTTGTGTGGCTGACTCAGATTTAGCCACAGATTCTCAGTATTATATATTTACACCCATAGGACCTCAAGACATACTTAGGTAGAAATTGAGACACATTGAGTTCCTTATGTTGTTGTATTATTCTAAACATTCTAACAACTGTATATGGTAGTCAGGGCAGAAATTAACAATCTCATTTTACAGGGGAGGAAGCTGAAGCTAAAAGAATTAAATTATTACCATAAAATAATAAAATATTAAGTGCTAGACCTGAACCCACATATTTTAACAAGTCTAAATCTCCTTTCTGAATTTTATTTGTTTTAATAATAGTTGTGATGAACAAAGAATCAGAAAGGAAAAAGTAGTTCAGGCATAGACAAGAATGGATTTAAATAATCAAATCAGAAATCAGTGTTCTTCCCCAATTCTAATATATAGTTTTTCTGATTTATATACATTCATTTTGATAAATTTTATCACTAGGGAACTTTTGATACTGCTCAATTGCCAAAAGTATCTCCCATGAATCACTCACAGGTACTATCTATAATCTATCTATCTATCTATCTATCTATCTATCTATCTATCTATCTATCTTTCTTTCTTTCATCTACCTACCTACCTATCTAGCCATTTATATGGCTACCACGAGTGAAGTGCAAGAATCAAAAGCTAAAGGAAATATTCCATGATCACAATAATGACTACGATAAAATTATTTTCTGCAAGACAGCAGTGGCCTGGTGTGATCTGTATTGGATGCTGCAATATGAAAGTAATGTGGCATATTAGCCAAAGGATCTCAGCAGCATACGCAGCTGTTAATTGACAAAAATAAATTCAGCTGGTACATGAACTCATACCATGAACCATGTTTTATATTTCAACAATTTATGTGAAACTGAGCGCAGCCCATATGGCATAACAAAACACTCTCCATTGCCACTTTTTTTTTGTATCCTAAGTATTTGGATGGTTTTATGCTTCTTGAAGACAAACTCATTACTTAAAGGGGGTCGATAAATAAACCCCTCAAAATTGTTGAGATATTCGGTTATTTTGTATATCTACTAAACAGTCAATCCAGTTCAACTCAAATTGAGAGAATTATTTTAAATTTGAGTTTAAATTTGATATTTCTTAAAATAAAAATTTGTAAAATTCAAATGTTCAAAAACTAGTGTTAATGGAATAATGACTTAAAATGAAATGTATAGTCAGAAAAATCTCTTCATAGAGCATATATTTCATCTGTTAGGCAGACTGGGTTATGCTACAGACACTGTTTAAAACAGATATTGTTTTTTCCCAGTATACACATTTTGACTCTTGCCTGAGAATCAGAAAGAAGTTTTTTATAAAACGAAAAAAAAGTATAAATAGCATTTTTTTCTCAATTTTGTCTCACTTTACTAAATATGTTAACATGTATTCTATCATTTACTTCTCACAGAAAAACTAGTAAATAGACATTTTTGTCTGCATTTTCCATAAGAGTAAGCCCAGGTTTACAGGGGCTGAATAGCCCAAAATCACACATTAGAATTTGTGTTTGATCCCAGGTCTATGCAAATATGCCAATATAACTGCTCTTAACCAATGCTTACTGTATTTGTCTCTCAATGAGTATAGGAAACGTTTAAAAAGCAAAAAAGGGGCCGGGCGCGGTGGCTCAAGCCTGTAATCCCAGCACTTTGGGAGGCCGAGACGGGCGGATCACGAGGTCAGGAGATCGAGACCATCCTGGCTAACACGGTGAAACCCCGTCTCTACTAAAAATACAAAAACT
>NW_016806329.1:1885998-1890266 GCF_001698545.2 Rhinopithecus bieti | reverse complement strand
AAAAAAAAAAAAAAAAAAAAAAAAAAAAAGCAAAAAAGGTCTTTTTTTTTTTTATTTTCTAAGCATAGACAATCATGAAATTTGACTAGCAGACAGACTCTAAGGTGACTCTAACCTCACAGTAAAATACCCGCCTGCTGATATTCACACTCCTGCATAATCCCTCCCCTTGAGTGTAGGTGGCACCTGTGTGACTTGTGCGTAATAGTATATGAAAAAGTGATAAGATGCCACTCCTATGATTACATTACATTATATAAATCTTGCTAGTCGACTGCTTTAGAGCTTCTCCTTGCTGGTTCAATGAAGTAAGCAACTATGTTGAGAAAGTCCACATGGCAAAGAACTCTTGGTGGCCTACAAGACCTGAGGGCAGCCTCCAGCTGAAAACTGACAGGCAGAAAAAAGTCAGGGTCTTCAGTCTCACAGCTGCAATGAAATGAATTCTGCAACAACTTGATTGAGCTTGAAATCAGATGCTTTCCCAGCTAAGCCTCCAGATGAAAATGCAGCTCAGTTGAAACCCTGACTGCAGCCCTGCGAAAACGAGCAGAGAACCCAGGCAAGTTGTGACTGGAGACTCCTGACTTATGGACAACAAGAGGTAAGACATTTGTGTTGTTTTATCCACTAAGTGTATAGAAACTTGTTATTGAGTAGAATAAAACTAATATGCTGGATGTGAAACCAGATTGGCAGCAATATTTCAGAAAGTAAAAAAAGACATCTTTATTTCATTTCACTTGCATCTGAATCGTATCTGTGTGAATTCTCCCATCTTGAAATGTATACTCTAGACCTCTGAGGTTACCTTAACTGTCTTGACCTTGAGACTTGGAGCAAATCCCAAAATAAATAGTATTCACGGTGTCATCTTGTAAAGTGTACAGATAGAAGTTTTCCTTTTGTCAAGTTAAAGTATTTTTATTCTGCAAGTGAGAAATCATCTCCTGAGTCATTATTATTCAACATCAAATATGCAATATTTGAATTGAGATTTTGCTAACTTGCCAGGAAAAAAAAAATAACAATATTCTTTTATTTTTCTTGTTGTCCCTTGATTTTCTTGAGTGCCCTTTATAAAAAGTCAAGATATACTCAGGGAAAAGGGACTGAATTTCGGAGACTTTGGGGTCATGTTGCTTAATTTCAGAAACTATGAAATGTCAGAGAGCCACCTGAAAGGAAGGTGAATATGTTTGGTAATGGGGTATTCCTTTGGTTGCTATTACATTTTGAATAATGTTGGGGAGAAATTTAGCCAGATGCATTGACAAGCACTGTGGTGTTTCCAGATATTGTCTGTATAGTTTTTATCACTGCCATAACAAATATCACAAACTTAGTACCTTATAACAACACAAAATTATTCCCCAGTTCTATAGGTTAAAAATCAGTACATTTGGCTGGTTTCTTTGCTCTGGGTCCCACAAGGCCAAAATCAATGTGTCATCAGGGCTTTATTTGTTCTGGAGGTTTTTGGGGAGAATCCATTTCCCTGCTCACTTAGAATCCAGTGTTTTGACAGAGTTCAGTTCCATGGAGTTGTGCTACCAAGGCTCCCTCCTGTTACTTTGCTAGATGTTGGATTAAGGTCATTCTGTTTCTAGAGGCTGACTACATTCCTTGGCTCATTGCCGCCTTCCTCCATCTTCAAAGCAAGCAACAATGGCTCAAGCCCTTCTTACATTTCATGTTGCTTTGCCTCATCTATCCCCTCCCTTTCTCTTCTCCTGGATCTCTGACTGTTGGCAGAGAAATTTCTCATTTTTAAGGGTTCATGTGGTTAGATTGAGCAAACCTGGATAATACAGGATAATCTCCCCATCTCAAGCACTATAACCTTAATTGTATCTGCAAAATCTCTTTGCCATATAACCATAATACATTCACAGGTTCTGAGAATCAGGAAGTAGGCATTTTAGGGAGTCAGCATTCTGTCTACCATATTACTCTTTAGATAAAGTTATAATTTAGTACAGTTGTATAGAGCCACAAACATTTTTAAGTTGGGGGCAATTAATTGGATCAGTCTGGAATAGGGCACACAATCTTGATTGCACATAATGTAAAATGCACAAAGCAGAAAAGCATGTAATTTCTTATAGCACTTTCTCTCTTTCCTGTACAAAGACCCATCTGAAAGTTTCTCTGCAGTAACAAAAATTTGTAAAGTTTGACTTTATTCTTTTAATAGGTAGTTGTCTAACAATGACACATTCTTTTATTTTTCTCTCTTTACCCTGAATGTTTAGTTCACTGACATTTAAAACATCATAATAATACAAAACTTAAATTTTTAACCATTTTAAAGTGTACCATTCAGAGGTATAAAATACATGCACAATGTTGTGTGACCATCACCACTATCTATTTCTATAACATTTTTTGTTATCGGAAATAGAAACTATACCCATTGAGCAAAAACTCCCATTTCCCCTCCCCGACCCCACCCTTGGTAACTTCTATTCTACTTTCTGTCCCTAAAAATTTTCCTGTTCTAGATACCTCATGTAAGTTGAAATATGTAATAGTTTTCCTTTTATGTCTGGATTATTTCAGTTAGCATAATGTTTCAAAGTCCATCCATGCTGTAGAATGTACCTGAACCTCATTCCTTTTGATTGTTGAATAACATTCTATTATGTGTATATCACATTTTGTTTATTCATTCATCTGTAGATGGACACTGGGATTGCCCCCACTTTTGGCTATTGTAAATAATGCTGTATAAACATGACCACACAAATAACTCTTTGAGATCCTGCTTTCAAGTCTTTCAGGTATATACTCAAGAGTGGAATTGCTGGGACATGTGGCAAATTATATTTTTAATATTTTGAGGAATTATTTTTCGTCGTGGTTACATTATTCAACGTTCTTACCAATTTTCCACATTCTTCCCAATACTTAAATACTTATTTTCTGCTGAGTTTTTTTGTTTCAGTTTTTTTTTTTTTGATAGTAGGTATACTACTGGGTGTGAAGTGGTAGCTCATCATAATTTTGATTTGCATTTATCTAATGATTAGAATGATTAGTTCTGTGGTCTGAATGTCTGTGTCCTCCCAGCCCCCAAATTCATATGTTGAAACTTAATCACCAATGTAGCATGATGGAGAGGTGGGCCTTTGGAAGGTGATTAGGTCATGAGGGATCTACTCTCATGAATGGGATTAGTGTTCTTATAACAGAGGCCTGAGGAAGCTTGTTCGCCCCTTCTGTCATATGATGACACATAGAAAAGATCATCTATGAAGCTGAGAGCTATAATTAGATGCTGAATATAGTAGTGTGTTAATCTTGGACTTTGCAGCCTCTAGAACTGTGAGCCGTAAATTTCTGTTGTTTATAAACTACCCAGTCTAAGGTATTTTGTTATAGCAGCCTGAATGGACTGAGACAATGAATGATTTTGAATTCCTTTTTAATTGTTTGTTGGTCATTTGCATGTCTTCTTTAAAGAAATGTCTATTCATATCCTTTCCCATTTTAATTGGGTTGATTTTGTTTTGGAATGGTATGAGTCATTTATTCTCAATATTAAACCAATATTAGATATATGATTTGTGAAAATTTTCTATCATTCTATGGGTTGTCTTTTTACTCTCTTGATAATAATCTTTGAGCACAAAAGTTTTTAAATAAGTTCAATTAATCTACTTTTGTTGCTGTTGCCTGTGCTTTTGGTATTATATCTGAAAACCCATTACCAAATCCAGCGTCATGAAGATTATCCCTCTAAGTTTTTGTCTGAGAAGTTTATGGTTTTAGCTATTAAATTCAAGTCTTTGATCAGTTTTGAGTTCTCATTGATTCTTATGCTTATAGTTTATGCTTTCATTTTTTAAGCTTTTGATTCAGACAGAAATATATTGTTCACATTATTATTATTATTTTAATGGTTTGGCAGCAGAAAGGAATTCCTCCTTATTTAAAAAAACGGAAGTCTAAGAAAGAAACAGTATGGTATTGGGTTTTATCTATTTTAATAAAGGTAGTGGAGAATGAAGGTTATAGATATTTTATAAACTATGGCCATCCAACTTTTTATCATTTCATTTCAAAATGCACACACAGAAATCCAAAGAGCTATATGTTTTTCTGCTCTGTAAGAAAGTTGTTAAATTTTTGTATTTACCATTGTGTAATGAAGAATTAGTCTGGCATCCCCATTTCCTGGGAGGTAACCTTCTAACTCTTGGAATTTCTTTCCTTCCTTCCTTTCTCCCTCCCTCCCTCCCTCCCTCCCTCCCTCCCTCTCCTCC
>NW_016806329.1:1848709-1885704 GCF_001698545.2 Rhinopithecus bieti | reverse complement strand
CCCTCCCTCCTTCCTTCTTTCTTTCTTTCCTTCCTTCCTTCCTTCCTTCCTTCCTTCTTTCTTTCTTTTTTGAGACAGAGTTTCGCTCTCTCGCCCAGGCTGGAGTGCAGTGGCGCAATCTCCGCTCACTACTGCAAGCTCTGCCTCCCAGGTTCACACCCTTCTCCTGCCTCAGCCTCCCAAGCAGCTGGGACTACAGGGGCCTGCCACCACGCCCAGCTAATTTTTTGTATTTTTAGTAGAGATGTGGTTTCACTGTGTTAGGCAGGATGGTCTCGGTCTCCTGACTTTGTGATCCACCTGCCTCAACCTCCCAAAGTACTGGGATTACATGCATGAGCCACAGCACCTGGTCAACTCTTGGAATTTCTTGAGTGATGGGGTATCTTTGTTATCCATGATGGACCCCTGATCACATTTGATGTGTATGTTAATGAGGTGACTCATGGCAGGACCCCAGATCGCTTATGCTAATGAGATTACTCAGGATGGAGACTAATTATGCCAGAAAAAGCACCCATGCAATTGGAGGATTTTGGGCTTTGAGCCAAGTGATATCAACCCTTCCTCTGCAGAAGGCTTTGAGATTGAGTTTATCCACATGGCCAATGTTTCAACAATCATGTACACATGATTGTACATATTGACATAGTGAAATGTCAACAAAACCTCTGGACACTGAAGCTTGTGTGAACTACCTTGGTTGTCAGTATTCTTTGAGCATTGTTGTACTTTGATACTGAGAGAGTAAGACATCCCTCTGGACAATGGAGGCTTTGTAAATAAAACTCTTGCAAACTTGGTTCTATGCATCTCTTCTTTTTTTCTGGTTCTCGTTTGTATCCTGTTGCTATAATCAAATTGTACCTTGGTTGTCAGTATTATTTGAGCATTGTTGTACTTTGATACCGAAAGAGTAAGACATCCCTTTGGACAATGGAGGCTTTGTAAATGGAACTCTTGCAAACTCTGTTCTATGCATCTCTTCTTTTTTCTGGTTCTCATTTGTATCCTGTTGCTATAATAAAATTGCAATGATATGAGTAGCATTTTCAGTACGTCTGTAAGTCTTTTCCATAAATTGTTAGACTTAAGGGTAGTCGTGGGAAACCCTGAGGCATCTAGTCAGAACTGTGGGTGGCTCTAGAAACCCCAAACTTGGAGCTGATAATTGAAGCGAGAGCAGTCTTGTAGAGAACTGTGCCTGGTATGGTTTGGCTCTGTCCGCACCCAAATCTCATTTTGAATTGTAATTCCCACAATGCCCATGTGTCATTGGAGGAATCTGGTGGCAGGTAATTGAATCATGGAGGCAGGTTTTTTTCATGCTGTTCTGGTGATAGTGAATAAGTCTCATGATATCTGATGGTTTTAAAAATGGGAGATTCCCTGCACAAGCTCTTTCTCTCTTTACCTGCTACCACCCCTGTAAGATATGACTTTCTCCTCCTTGCCTTCCAGCATGATTGTGAGGCCTCCCCAGCCATTTGGAACTATAAGTCCCTTAAACCACTTTCTTTTGTAAAGTGCCCAGTCTCAGGTATGTCTTCATCAGCAGTGTGAGAACAGACTAATACAGAGCTTCTGCCCTCCAGTTTTGACAAATTCCAGTGTCTATTCAAATACTGTGTGACAAAGGAGATAAGCGGTTATCTATATGCTAGAAGTGCCCTAGTACTCCACTCTCCCACCACAAGCAACTTAGATTTTACTATTAGAATAATACAATGAAAAGCCACATATCTCCAGAGAAGTCTTTTAAAATTCAAATGCACCTGTGATTGGTAATGTATCAAATTGTTTTAATCACCCATACCTAAGGCTATTTATTCTGTTAGATTAGTAAAAGCAACCTAGAGTCACATTGTGAAGGAGTAGGAGTTTCAAGAAAGGATAGTAACCTGGGACAATTTTCCAAGTTAGGGTTTCATGAGGGGCCCTGGTGGGCATTATGTACTCTGGAGATGTAGGTGGAAGAATGAGATTGTAAAGAGAGGGAGAAAAATGCTGTCAGAGTAGAGTGGGAGTGTCCCCAAAGCAAATCACCAGTTTTATCATTTTTCCTCAGGCTAGCTATACATTTTGAAAGCAAAATTTCTAGTCTCAAAATTCCCATAAGATAAATGTGTATTTGTTTGTTTGTTTTCGTAAAAAAAGTCCTCTTATGTTTATTGTCCTTAAAACAGATAACATGAAAATAGCATGGCAGTCTCAAGTCATAAACCAACAGTAAAACACAATGACCTTTATTTGTTTCTGTAGGTACTTGCTGAATTATAGACAAATGAACTGAATAACTGTGAAGGAGACTCATGTGATCCACTAAAGGGAGTTCTGAGTTGTGAAACTCATGAATTAAGTATTCATTGAGCAGTACCCATATTTCACCCACGTACTAAATTTTATAGGGTATTCAAAGGAAAAATCAGGATCACAGTATTTTCAGAAATCTTATAATTATGTTAGAATTGTTTATAATTATATTTATAATGTATAATTAATTCTAATAAAGATGGTGAAAAAAGATGAACAAGTACAGAAACATCTTAAAATCACTTGTTATTTCTGGATAGGTGTTTCAGGAAAGCTTTTTACATAAGGTTATTTCTGAGAAAGAAACATGTAGCAATGTTATGGGAATATCACAACAGGATACATATTTTGGAGAGACAGAATAAAGTATAGTATATTTGAAGAACAGAAGTAGTAGAGGCACAGATTAAAAGAGAAAGTAGGACAACTCTAGAAAATAGCAGGGCAGTGGATTAGTCTTTTCTCTTGCTGCTAATAAAGACATACCTGAGACTGGGTAATTTATAAATAAAAGATGTTAAATGGACTCACAGTTCCACGTGGTAGGGGAGGCCTCACAATCATGGTGAAAGATAAAGGAAGAGCAAAGGGACATCTTACGTCATGGCAGGGAAACTCTCATTTATAAAACCATCAGATCTCATAAGATTTATTCACTACCATGAGAACAGTATGGGGGAAACTGCCCCCATGATTCAATTACCTCCACCTGGCCCTGCTCTTGACACATGGAGATTATTACAACTCAAGGTGAGATTTGGGTGGGGACATAGCCAAACCATATCAGGCAGTATCTGGCCATAAGTCAAGAGTTAAACCCATTGACCTTCATAAAGCTATAGAAAAGTTCAATAAAGGAAGCCAAGTAAAGGGTTAACAGGAACAGTAATAACTGTTAAAAATAGAAAAAGACTGGCTTTAGTGTGGAAGACAATTAGATGGGAGTGCAATAGAGGCAAGGAAACAAGTTAGAAGTTTATTGCAATAATCTTGCTAAATGATGATGAGTCCATAATTGATTTTATGGAAGCAGGTCAATGGCAGTGAAGAAAAGGGTAGAAATTGAAAATAATACATGGATTTTATTTCTCAGTGATTGAGTGATGGTATCAACCATGAAACATATACACCCACACACACATCAAAAGGTGACTAAGTTGTTGTTGTTGGAGGTGGTGGCTCCAGATTGAAAGTTTTTCTTCCCTAAAAATGTATGTGTTGAAATCCTAGCCCCCAAGGTGATGGTATTAGGTGGTGGGACTTTTGGAAGGTGATTGGGTCATGAGAGTGGAGTCCTCATGAATGGCATTAGTGCCATTATAAAAAGTGCCTGAGAAAGCTCCCTTCCTTCTGCAAGGACACATTAAGAAGTCTCCATCTATGAACCAGGAAATAGGCCCTCACCAGACACTAGATCTGACAGTGCATTGTTCTTGGACATCCCAGCCTCCAGAAGTGTGAGAAATAAAAGTCTGTTGTTTAAAAGCGTCATAGCTTATATTTTGCTACAGCAGTCCAAATGGACACGATCATAGGTAAAAGTGGTCTTATAATTAGTTCACTTTTATCATGTGGTGTTTTAGGTATCTGGAAAATTCAAGTGTACATCTTCATAAAACAAATAGAGAGATAAGCATAAAACTCAGCAACAAGAAAAACTACATTGTGACGTATTTATTAATAGTTGAGAGTTAACATTATGTTGATTCTAGTTGAAGCCTAGGAGTAGATTAAATCACCCTGAGAAAATAGATTAGATAAATGGAAGATGAAGAAGAAAATCAAATCCGTAATCCTGAAAAACGCTAACTCCAAATGAGAAGGAATAGACAGATAATTCTGCAAAGAAGATTGATATAAAGAACAAGCTAAAAAGTAGAAGGAAAATAAAGAGAAAGTGGGGTGGCAGGCAAAGGAAAAGCTTTCCCAAAGTGGCAGCTGACAATGTCAATTACCACATGAAAGTCACATAAAAAACACTGAAAATTGTAAGTTGCATTTAAGAATTAAAGGTTACAGGTAACCTTGTGTCATACAGTCACATCCTGGGGGTTAAAGCTTGACCCCTATGACTTGAAGAAGAAGTAAATGGAGACAGCACCGTCTAGCTTGACTGAAAAGACCAGAAGTTGCTGAAAAGCATGCAGTGAGAGGCTTGAACCTGTGTGTGTAGCAGGACAAGCCGCAGACAAAACCTTTCAGACACCGAGTTATAGAAGGAAGGGCTTTATTCAGCTGGGAGCATCAGCAAGCTACCATCTTAAAATCCGAGCTCCTTGAGTGCACAATTTCTGTCTTTTTTAAGGGCTCACAACACTAAAGATTTTACATGAAAGGGTCTTGATTGATTGAGCAATCTAAGGGATATGTGACAGGGGTTTCATGCGCTGGTGGTCAGAGTGAAACAGAACAGAACAGGGAGTTTCACAATGTTCTTCTGTACAATGTAGTTGATTTTTAACTACTAGGTTTAGGCCAGTCTGGCCCAGGCCTGGTTTCGAGCCTGGTGCCGGGCTGCCTGTCTTTGGTTTCACTTCCTTGTTTTTTTTCTTAAAACATGTACTGAGTATAAAACAATATAAAACAATAAGAGAGAGGGTCTCTCTCTTCCCTCATGTGCACATTACAGAAAAAGACACCCTTGTGTATCTGAAGGACAGAGTAATGGATACAGAAAACCACTAACAGAAAAGAGTTGAGATGGATTCAAGAGTTCAGGGGGAGGTTGAAGCCTCACAGTTAATGTGAACATGTGATATGCTGAATATGTGAAAGACAGATTATTCTGGGCTGCAGAAATCTGAGAGAAATTCGTGGAGGTCTCAAGGCTTGTGCAGGAGCTTAAATGCAGACCAAAGTTAATGGGAAAGAAGATGCGAGAGCATTCCAGGCAAACAATGCAAAGATGGTCACACAAATTACTCATCAATTTCAGAGAAGCTTCATGGTGTGAGTATCTAAAAGTAAAAACTGAAACTTGAGAAAGGTTTTTTTTTTTCCAGAATGTATCCCATAAAGTAAACTACAAGAGTTTTGTAGCTAATGGAATGGCCTGAAAGATATCACCATGTTTTCCTTAATTTACTATTGTATCCTTATTTTATTATTGTATAAATAAAGGAAGATTATATGCCACAAAATATAGTACTTAAATTTATCACATGGAACTAGGATACTTACATTCATTTCCCTTCCTTTTATTTTTAAATCATAGGGCAATTATGTTTATTTTTAATTATCATAAAAGTGTACTTGTATAATATAAATGTTATTTTTAATTTTTTTTCCTCTATGTTTAAAACTTCTTTAGAGATAGAGTTTTGCTTTGCCTAGTTCTATTCCAGAACTCCTGGGCTCAGGTGATATTCCTGCCTCAGCCTCCTGAGTAGCTGGGCCTACAGGCTTGTGCCATCACTCCTGGCTATATAACAGTTATTTTTAATAAAGATAATGTATAGAAAAAAATCACTAATACTATTTCCATCCAAAGATAGTAACTACTATAGATAATAACCATATTTTTTCTGGTAAAAATCCCTCTAGTCTGTACTTTTTACATAATTGAGATGCTACAGATAGAGACATATATAGAGAGAATTCTACTTTAATTACATACATTTATAACCGGTTTTCATGTGTTTTAAAATCCCATTAAATCTTTTGAAGGACTGCAAAACATACTCTACTATATTTAGACATTTGCCTATTATTAACAATTTGGTTGTGTTCATTTCCATAATTCCAAGTAATGTTTATGTGCATAAATTATTGTCTACATTGAATATCGTTACCTTACAATAAATTTACAGGTATTATATCATAGAATCAATGAATGGAACTGACATATCTTGACCATCAACTTCTTTATCAAAATTGTAAAATATTTGTTTTATATTTTTTAATGAATGACCAAGGAATCATCATTCCTGTATATGCTTCAAACTTCTTTCTGAAGGCTATTTTTTTCCTATTGGCACTCTTTGATATTGTAATATTACATGAAATTTGTGGGAAATTATTTTGTGAAAGCACTTGGTTTATTCAGTTGAACTGAGGAACAGAAGTAAAATAGTTACAGTGAATACCTGAAACAGTGGTACACATCCACTGTGACACATGGCAACTAAAATAAAATATGATTTATAATGGCATTTAGAACACAAGTACATTCTATTAAAGAGTGTATGTGGAAGAATGCTTGCTTGGAACATGAGTCTGCCTGTGCCTCCCAAACTCAAAGTCAAAATTAATAGGAAACTTCCACTTATTAAATAGCTTAACATAAATTTCATGACAAACCATAGCATTCACTCCTAGAAAGAGAAAGACAGACAGACAGACAGACAGACAAGAAGAAGAAGAAGAAGAAGAAGAAGAAGAAGAAGAAGAAGAAGAAGAAGAAGAAGAAGAAGAGAAAGAAAGAAAGAAAGAAAGAAAGAAAGAAAGAAAGAAGAAAGAAGGAAGAAGGAAGGAAGGAGAAGGAAGGAAGGAAGAAGGAAGGAAGGAAGGAAGGAAAGAAGAAGAAAGAAAGAAAGAAAGAAAGAAAGAAAGAAAGAAAGAAAGAGAAGAAAGGAGGAAAGGAGGGAGGGAGAGAGAAAAAGAAAGAGAAAGAAAGAAAGAAAAAAAAAAGAAAGAAAGAGAAAAGAAAAGAAAGGAAAGGAGAGAAAGAAAGCATGATAATTTTATGCATCAAACTAAGTAGGATAAGGTGCCTAATTGTTTGGTCAAATATCAGTCTAGATGTTACTGTGAGGATATTTTTTAGATGTGATTAACATTTAAGTCAATAGACTGAGTAAAGCACATATAATGTTGTTGGCCTTTATTCAATAGTTGAAGGACTTATCTGAGTCCCTTTGAATTGCTATAACAAAACACCTAAGACTAGGCCACTTATAAATAACAAAAATGTATTTCTTATAGTTCTGGAGTCTAGGAAGTTCAAAATCAAGATATTGTCAGGTTCTGTGTCTTATGAGGGCCCTCTTTTCCATAGATGGTGCCTTCTAGCTATGTCCTCACATGAGGAAAAGACGAGCTAGCTCTCTGGGGCTTCTTTTACAAGGGGACTAATAAGACAGAGCCCTCGTGACCTACTCCCTCCCCAAAGGCTTCACCTTCTAACATTATCAAACTGGGAGTTAGATTTCAATGTATAAATTTGGAGGGGCACAAGCATTCAGACCACTGCAGGCCTTAAGAGAAAAGACTGCGAGGTTCTCTAACAAAAAGGGCATTTTTGTCTCCAGACTGCCTTTGGACTTAAGACTGCAGCATCAATTCTTACTGAAATTTCCACCTGCCATACTGCCTTATAAATTTCAGACTTTTTAGCCTCCACAGTTGTGAGAGCCAATTCTTAAAAATAAATCTCTCTCCAAGAGAGAGTGATCAAGATCCTACTGGATCTTTTTCTCTGGAGAATCCTAATACAGGTAAATGGGTAAGTAGATAGATGGATGGATGGATAAATATATGGATGGATGTGAATGAAGAGATGGATACATAGAAAAAGAAATGCTGCTTCCAAGTGGTTTGAAATTTTATGCTGAAAGCACACTGGAAGAGTAGTGAAAAGATTAGGGTTTAAGTCCTGGTTTTTTTATTTACTAGCTGTGTGGTCCCCGAAAAATCTTTTAATGTCTCTGAGTTAGTTTCCTCATCTATAAAGTAGATCAATAGTATATTCTCTACCTATCTTGTCAGGATGTTATAAAGATTAGTAATAAAAATAATACACATAAGGACTGCTAATAGTTACTAGGTGCTAACTATAAACCACGTAGTAATCACTTTGCATACATGATGTCATTTACTCATCACCAAAAATCTTCATATAGATGAAATTATTATCCTGAATTTACGGCACAAAATCTTATGTCAAATATTGTTTCCTCAGAGAATCTTTCAGGTAAATAAAATTATTATCCTGATTTTATGGCACAAAATCTTATGTCAAATATTGTTTCCTCAGAGAGATCATTCTTGATCATCTTACCTAAAGTAGCACTCCCTCTGTGGAACTCTAATTCCCTCCCTGTTTAATATCTTGAGTACTAATTACAATCAAAGATTATCTTGCTTAAATGACTTGTTTACAATTTCACTATTAACATGGCAAACAGTAGGTGCTCGTATAATACTTGACAAACGAATGAATGAATACCTGCATGAATGAATGCATGAATAATTGAATAAATGAGACTTGTTTTAGAGAGGTGTGAGTATATGGTAATTCAACATATGTAACCATTCAAAATTTAGAATTAAAAGCTCTAGAGATGAACATAACTAAAGTTTACACCAGTACAAATGTGATAGAACCTCAAAGACTCATCTCTACTCTTGCTGAAGGTGCCTAAGGCTCAAAGCCACTTCTCTGGCTCCCACTTCCACTCCTCTATAGAGCCAGAGGGCTGGGAAGCCAGGATAAAGCAGGAAGATGCACTCATGAATGGTTCTTTCTCCCTGAGCAGTACTTACTTTAAATATATATATTATTCAATGTGTAATGTTGAATCTTGTCCTCCTATATAATAATTATCCTTTTAATGCACCCCAGTCCTTCAATAAAAGAGTTCCTTTGACCTGTACATTTTGGCATTGGTTTTATTTGAAGGATCTAGATGAAAAAGAAGAGGATGGATTTCTTCTGCCTCCATTTCTCCAGTAGCTCTCTGGACAGCACGCTGCACCCTATAGAAAGAAGGAGTTCTAACAGGTAATCAGTGTTGTCAGAAGTGGAAGCCCAGTGATGTTGGGCACATGTGCAAATCAGAGGTTAAAAAGAACTAGCACCTGAATTTTCTGATCACAGTCTAGGGTAAGACAACCTCAACGGAATAAACAGGAGATTGGGGAGGAATGTGAGAGGAGGGTATTTAAAGAAAAATTTTATTCATGGGGGAACTATTACTGGACAGATCATGAATTGCTCAGGTTTACACTTTAATGGCAGAGAAAGATCTAGAACTCTACTAATTCTTTCCACCATATAATGTTTCACCGTTTTCTTAACTAACAAGAATTACACAGCTTTTCTCAATAAATACATTATAATAATAAAAAGAAGAAAATGATATTTCAGAATATGATGAATGAATACTTGCATTTGGCAAGGCATTCTCTTCCCAGAGGCCTAATTTGGTTATAATTTCAAAAGGTTCTTCAAGTGATTCTCTGATGGTACCTTTACTATACTTTCACACGTCATATCTTATGCCCCCACCTAAAATGATGTTACACATGGTCCAGCAGCTGTTGTAACCAGGCATCAACTTTTACCATTATTTAGGATTTCATTGAAATTCTGATTTAGTCAATCTTATCTTTAAATGCAAAGTCGAAGTAAAAATACTACTTTCCATTTCCAGGATTAATGTTTTTAGATCCAAGCTACAAAGAACCCTCTCCATTTGGCATCTTATGGGTTGAATTTTGAGATTCCATCAAGCAAAATTAAGCATGACCTGGTAGACTGGTGAGTCTCCTGCTTGAGAAGCTGCACTTGAAAGTTCTGAGGATGATTGTTGAAATGATTCAGGCCGTCAAACTCAGTGAGACAAGCCAAACTCTGATTTGATATGACACAGTATGCCAAACTCATGCTTACCCTTCAGCCTTGGTGGACAGTTTGTGAGCTGTTGATCTCAAAGGACTTATTTATCTTTTTTTATATAACTCAAGGTATTATTAGCTTTTCTTTCCTAAACACACTCTTACCCAGAATCACGGGTTCCTTCCTTTTTTGGGATATGCTTTTGTGCTCCTTTTGCATTCTTTCTATTGTTATTTTTTATTTCCTGGACCCTCGTTCTTACTCATTCTTTTCTCAGTTTTTGGACAAAGAGTCCACAAAAGGAAAACTATATTTTAATGCATAGTGGCATTGGCACTCTGTCGTTTTACAAGCACGTAACAAATGCAGACTCCCCTACCAAGTATGCGTGTTTTTCCATAGGCCTTAATTATATATTTATGTTAATTGAAGAAAGTGATATGCTGCAATAAACTTTGTCAGAGTGTTACTGTGAGAACAATACTTGCGATGGTTAATACTGAGTGTCAACTTGATTGGATTGAAAGATAAATCTTGGGTGTGTCTGTGAGGGTGTTGCCAAAGGAGATTAACATTTCAGTCAGTGGACTGGGAAAGGCAGACCCACCCTTAATCTGAATGGGCAAAATCTAATCAGCTGCCAGTGTAGTTAGAATATAAGCAGGCAGAAACATGTAAAAAGAGAGGCTGGCCTAACCTCCCAGCCTACATCTTTCTTCTGTGCTGGATGCTTCCTGTCCTCAAACATCAGACTCCAAGTTCTTCAGTTTTGGAACTCAGACTGCCTCTCCTTGCTCCTCAGCCTGCAGACAGCCTATTGTGGGACCTTACAATTGGTGTGAGTTAATACTTAATAAACTTCCATACACACACACACACACACACACACACACACACACACATGTATATTCCATCAGTTCTGTCCCTCTATAGAACTCTGACTAATACAGATATCGGTACCAGGAGTCGTTCTAGAGGAATAGAATATTAAGGATTGAGTTCTTTCATTGGTTTGGGGGGTTTCTGGAGTTGGCTGCTTTATATGATTACACCCAAAAATGCTAAGGACCCTACTTCTAATAGTATAGGGAACACTGATAGTCCTTGGCATGAACTGTTTAGAGAGTTATGCAAAATAAGTGCACTGACAATCCTGATTCATCGCTTGTGAGAGGCAAGTTTAGTGACTCCATACATAATACCTTTGACCATATGTGGAGAACCAAGGAACATAATGAAGTTGGTTGGTTGCACCTAAGTTCAGTGGACAAAGTGATGATAGAAAATGATGAACTCAGGGGCCCAGCTTCAGAAGCAGACACTGAGCCTCAAATCTGCTAAGATGGACCTGAGTGAGAGTCTTATCTCCTGTAGAGAAAGAGTTGAAATTATGGAAAAACAGACACAAGCTTCTATCATGTGAGTGGCTGTCCTGCAACAAAAGGTGCATGCACAGCCTAGCCAGGTGTCTACTGTTAAACGGAGGGCATTGATTGGAAAAGAATGGGACCCTGTCACTTGGAATGGGGATGTGTGGAAGGACCCTGATGAAGCTGGGGGCACTGAGTTTGTAAACTCTGATGAACCTTTTTTGCCAGAAGAAACAGCGTCCCGATCCCCAATAGTGGCAATATCCCCTCCACGACCCATGCTGCCATCAGTTTTCCATGTTTGTCTGAGGAGATAAACCCTGCACTGCCTGAGGTAACAGTGGTGGCCTCCCTTGAGGCACTTGCCAGGCAAGATAATGTTGATTCTCCTCAGGAGCCACCTCCAACACTCCTGTTTGCTTCTAGACCTATAACTAGACTAAGTCCCAGTGGGCCCATAGAGATGAGGTTGAGAGTGTGACCCATGAAGAGGTGTGCTACACTAAAAAAGAATTTCTTGAGTTTCCTAATTTATATAAACAGAATCTGGAGAACAGGGATGGGAATGGATATTAAGAGTATAGGATAATGGTGGAACGAATATAAAGTTGGATCAGGCTGAATTTATTGATTTGAGCTCACTAAGTAGGGAGTCTGCATTTAATGTGGCAGCCCAGGGAATTTAAAAAGGTTCTAATAGTTTATTTGCTTGGTTAGCTGAGATATGGATTAAAAGATGGCCCACTGTGAGCTGGAAATGCCTGATCTTCCTTGGCTTAATGTAGAAGAAGGGATCCAAAGGCTTAGGGAGATTGGGATAGTGGAGTGGATTAGTCACTTTAGTCCTACTCATCCCAGCTGGGAGGGTCCAGAAGATATACCCTTGACCAATGCCTTGTGAAATAGATTTGTAAGGGAAGCACCTGCATCTCTGAAGAGTTCTGTGATTGCTGTTCTCTGTATGTCAGATCTAACAGTGGGAACCACAGTCACTCAACTACAAAATTTAAACATAATGGGAATAATTAGATCCCAAGGTGGCAGGGGCCAAGTGGTGTCACTCAACTGTCAAAGGCAAGGTGGGTGTAGCTACCATAATGGACAGCAAAGGCAAAGTGGCAATCAGAATAGTCTGACTCATGTAGAGCTCTGGCATTGGCTAATTAATCAGTGTTCCTAGAGGTGAAATTGAAAGGAAGCCTACTGCATTCCTACTTAATTTATACAAGCAGAACACTTCTAGGTCGTTGGACAAAAGACTAGTTTGAATTATAAAAACAGAATCACAGCCTCAGTCAATTTCCAGACTTGATCCAGTTTACAGAACAAGAAACACTTGAATAAAGGGGAGGCCAGATCCCATTATATTACCAACAATTTAGGCAGTTAATCATTCTCCCATTCTTCCCCAAGGAGACTGATGTTGTTTTACCAGGGTAACTGTGGACTGGGGAAAGGGAAATGATCAGACATTTTGGGGACTACTGGACACTGGCTCTGAGCTGACGCTAATTCTAGGGGACCTAAAACGTCATTATGGACCTCCAGTTAAAGTAGAGGCTTATGGAAGTTGTGTAATTCATGGAGTTTTAGCTCAGGTTTGACTTACAGTGGGTCCAGTGGGTCCCCGGATTCATTCTGCAGTCATTTCCCAGTACCAGAATGCATAAGTGCCATAGACATACTTAGTAGCTGGCAGAACCCTCACACTGGCTCCCTGACAGGTAGGGTGAGGCTTATTATGGTAGAAAAGGCCAAATGAAAGCCATTAGAGCTGCCTCTCCCTAGAAAAATAGTAAATCGAAAACAATGTCACATCCCTGGAGGGATTGCGGGGATTAGTGCCACCATCAAGGACTTGAAAGACTCAGGGGTGGTGATTCCCATCACATCCCCATTCAAGTCTCCCATTTGGCCTGTGCAGAAGATAGATGGATCTTGGAGAGTGACAGTGGATTATAGTAAGCTTAACCAAGTGGTGACTCCAATTGCAGCTGCTTTACCATATGTGGTTTCATTGCTTGAGCAAATTAACACATCTCCTGGTACCTGGTATACAGTCAATGACTTGGCATTTGCTCCATTCCTGTCCATAAGTTCCATAAGAAGCAATTGGACTTCAGCTACCAAGGCCAGCAACATACCTTTACAGTCCTACCTCAGGGATATATCAACACTCTGGCTTTGTGTCATGATCTTATTCAAAGAGATCTTGATCACTTTTCACTTCTACAAGATATCACACTGGTCCATTATATTGATGAAATTATGCTGATTGGATCCAGGGAGCAAGAAGTAACAACACACTGGACTTATTGGTGAGACATTTGTGTGCCAGTGGATGGGCAATAAATCCGGCTAAAATTCAGGGACCTCTACTGCAGTAAAATTTCTAGGGATCCAGTGCTGTGGGGCCCATTGAGATATTCCTTCTAATATGAAGGATAAGTTGCTGCATTTGGCCCCTCCTACAATCAAGAAAAAGGCACAACACTTACTGGGCCTATTTGGATTTTGGAGGCACCACATTTCTCATTTGGGTTTGTTACTTCGTCCCATCCCATTTATCAAGTGGCTTAAAAGGCTGACAGTTTTGAGTAGGATCCAGAATAGGAAAAGGTTCTGTAACAGGTCCAGGCTGCTGTGCAAGCTGCTCTGCCACTTGGGCTATATGACCCAGCAGATCCAATGGTGCTTGAGGTGTCAGTGGTAGATGGGGATGCTGCTTAGAGCCTTTGACAGGCCCCCATAGGTGAAACAAAATGGAGGCCTCTAGGGTTTTGGGACAAGGCCCTGCCATCTTCTGCAGATAAATACTGTCCTTTTCAGAGACAGGTCTTGATCTGTTACTGGGCTTTGGTGGAAACCAAAAATTTGACCATGGGTCATCAAGTCACCATGTGACCTGAACTGCCTATCATGAACTGGGTGCTTTCTGATCCATCTAGCCATTAAGTGGGTCATGCACAGCAGCATTTCATCATCAAATGGAAGTGGTATATACGTGATCGGGCTCAAGCAGATCCTGAAGGCACAAGCAAGTTATATGAAGTGGTTCAAACACCCATGGTCTCCACTCCTGCCACCCTGCCTTCTTTCCTCCAGCCTGCACTGAGGGCTTCGCGGGGAGTTCCCTATGATCAGTTGATAGAGGAAGAGAAGACTAGAGCCTGGTTCACAGATGGCTCCACATGATAAGCAGGCACCATCCCAAAGTGGATAGCTGCAGCACTACAGTCCTTTTCTAGGACATCCATGAAGGACAGTGGTGAAGGGAAATCTTCCCAGTGGGAAGAACTAGGAGCAATGCACCTGGTTGTACACTTTGCATGAAAGGAGAAATGGCCAGATGTGCAATTATATACTTATTCATGGACTGTAGTCATTGGTTTGGCTGGATGGTCGGGGACTTGGAAGAGGCATGATTGGAAAATTGGTAGTAAAGAAATTTGGGGAAGAGGTATGTGGTTGGAACTCTCTGAATGGTCAAAATCTGTAAAGATATTCGTATCCCATGTGAGTGCTCACCAACAGACCTCAGCAGAGGAGAATTTTAATAATCAAGTGGATAGGATGACCTGTTCTGTGGACACTACTCAGCCTCTTTCCCCAGCCACCCTTGTCATTGGCCAATGGGCCCATGAACAAAGTGGTCATGGTGGCAGAGATGGAGGTTACGCATGGGCTCAGTAACATGGACTTCCACTTACCAAGGCTGACCTGGCTCTGGCCACTGCTGAGTGCCCAATTTGCCAGCAACAGAGACCAACACTGAGCCCTCGATATGACACCATTCCTCAGGGTGATCAGCTAGCTACCTGCTGGCAGGTTGATTATATTGGATCTCTTCCATCATGGAAAGGGCAGAGGTTTGTCCTCACTGGAATAGACATTTACTCTGGATATGGGTTTGCCTCTCCTGCATGCAATGCTTCTGCCGAGACTACCATCCATGGACTCACGGAATGCCTTATCCACTGTCATGGCATTCCACACAGCATTGCTTCTGACCAAGGAACTCACTATATGGCTCAAGAAGTGCAGCAGTGGGCTCATGCTCATGGAAGTCTTTGGTCTTACCATGTTCCTCATCATCTTGAAGGAGCCAGATTGATAGAATGGTGGAAAGGCCTTTTGAAGTCAAAATTACAATGCCAACTAGGTGAAATACTGTGCAGGGCTTGGGCAAAGTTCTCCAGAAGGCCATGTATGCTTTGAATCAACATCCAATATATAGTACTGTTTCTCCCATAGTCAGGATTCACAGGTCCAGGAATCAAGGGGTGGAAGTGGAAGTGGCACCACTCACCATCACCCTTAGTGATCCACTAGCAAAATTTTGCTTCCTGTTCCCATGACATTACATTCTTCTGGCCTAGAGGTCTTAGTTCCAGAGGAAGGAACATCGCCACCAGGAAACACAATTCCATTAAACTAGAAGTTAAGATTGCCACATGGACACTTTGGGCTCCTCCTACCTTTAAGTCAACAGGCTAAAAGGGAGTGCCAGTGTTGTCTGGGGTGATTGACCCAGACTATCAAAATGAAATCAATCTACTAGTCCACAACAGAGGTAAGGAAGAGTACACACGGAATACAGGAGATCCCTTAGGGCGTCTCTTAGTATTACCATGTCCTGTGATTAAGGTCAATGAGAAACTAAAACAGTCCAATACAGGCAGGACTAACAAACTGCCCAGACCTTTCAGAAATGAAGTTTTGGGTCACCCCACTGGGAAAAAAGTCACGACCTGCTGAGGTGCTTGCTGAAGGCAAAGGGAATACAGAACAGGTAACAGAAGAAGGTAGTCATCAATACCAGCTATGACCACACGACCAACTGCAGAAATGAGGACTGTAATCATCGTGGGTATTTTCTCCTTCCTTTGTTAAAACATGTTTGGGCATGTATACAATTGTACTAAGAAAATATCTTCATTTTATTTCATTTCTCCTTTATCATGGGACATAACATTTATTGACTTCACATCAGCATTTGAGTATTGTTAACTTTATGTAATAGTATTTGGGTTGGGGATTGGTGTGTTTCCGGTTGTATGAAGGATAGCTGTATTATGTTAGGTGTAATTATGAACTTATTATTGTCTTTATTTGAAGATTATATATNTCTCCTGCATGCAATGCTTCTGCCGAGACTACCATCCATGGACTCACGGAATGCCTTATCCACTGTCATGGCATTCCACACAGCATTGCTTCTGACCAAGGAACTCACTATATGGCTCAAGAAGTGCAGCAGTGGGCTCATGCTCATGGAAGTCTTTGGTCTTACCATGTTCCTCATCATCTTGAAGGAGCCAGATTGATAGAATGGTGGAAAGGCCTTTTGAAGTCAAAATTACAATGCCAACTAGGTGAAATACTGTGCAGGGCTTGGGCAAAGTTCTCCAGAAGGCCATGTATGCTTTGAATCAACATCCAATATATAGTACTGTTTCTCCCATAGTCAGGATTCACAGGTCCAGGAATCAAGGGGTGGAAGTGGAAGTGGCACCACTCACCATCACCCTTAGTGATCCACTAGCAAAATTTTTGCTTCCTGTTCCCATGACATTACATTCTTCTGGCCTAGAGGTCTTAGTTCCAGAGGAAGGAACATCGCCACCAGGAAACACAATTCCATTAAACTAGAAGTTAAGATTGCCACATGGACACTTTGGGCTCCTCCTACCTTTAAGTCAACAGGCTAAAAAGGGAGTGCCAGTGTTGTCTGGGGTGATTGACCCAGACTATCAAAATGAAATCAATCTACTAGTCCACAACAGAGGTAAGGAAGAGTACACACGGAATACAGGAGATCCCTTAGGGCGTCTCTTAGTATTACCATGTCCTGTGATTAAGGTCAATGAGAAACTAAAACAGTCCAATACAGGCAGGACTAACAAACTGCCCAGACCTTTCAGAAATGAAGTTTTGGGTCACCCCACTGGGAAAAAAGTCACGACCTGCTGAGGTGCTTGCTGAAGGCAAAGGGAATACAGAACAGGTAACAGAAGAAGGTAGTCATCAATACCAGCTATGACCACACGACCAACTGCAGAAATGAGGACTGTAATCATCGTGGGTATTTTCTCCTTCCTTTGTTAAAAACATGTTTGGGCATGTATACAATTGTACTAAGAAAATATCTTCATTTTATTTCATTTCTCCTTTATCATGGGACATAACATTTATTGACTTCACATCAGCATTTGAGTATTGTTAACTTTATGTAATAGTATTTGGGTTGGGGATTGGTGTGTTTCCGGTTGTATGAAGGATAGCTGTATTATGTTAGGTGTAATTATGAACTTATTATTGTCTTTATTTGAAGATTATATATGATCTCAGGAGATGTGTATGGGTTCAAGTTGACAAAGGGTGGACTTGTGATTGTTAATACTGAGTGTCAATTTAATTGGATTGAAGGATACAAAGTATTGATCCTGGGTGTGTCTGTGAGGGTGTTGCCAAAGGAGATTAACATTTGAGTCAGTAGGCTGGGAAAGGCAGACCCACCCTTAATCTGGGTGGGGCATCTAATCAGCTGCCAGTGAGGTTAGAATATAAGCAGGCAGAAAAATGTGAAAAGAGAGGCTGGCCTAACCTCCCAGCCTACATCTTTCTCCCATGCTCGACTGTTCTTGCTCTCGAACATCGGACTCAAAGTTCTTCAGTTTTGGAACTTGGACTGGCTCTCTTTACTCCTCAGCCTCCAGATGGTCTACTGTGGGACCTCGTGATCATGTGAGTTAATAATACTAAATAAACTTCCATATATATATGATTATATTGGATTATGTATATTGGATTATATATATGTGATTATATATATTTTTATATAATTATATATAATTATAAATATATAAAATTTATATATATTTCATTAGTTCTGTCCCTCTAGAGAACCCTAATACAGTACTCATCCAACTAAACCTCTCACTTAAATGAGAGAGACCAGGTAAAAACATCTAGTTGGGCTCCAGGTAGTATCCAGTCTGCTGGGGGGGGGGTTTTCTTTCTTTCTTTATTTTACTTTTCATTTATCTTACTTTAACTAAAGAGGGAAGAAGGAGTACTTACTTGTGGAAGTTTAAAGAAAACTATAAAAGAGGCCACTAGTGACCAGTGAAATATTGTCCATAGGATGACACTGAATGTACAAGAAACAGCAAGGCCTGAACAATGTTCCTTTTAAAGGTGTTAATAATAGACTGACAGAAGCCAGAAACATGTGTACCTACCTTACTCTGTCTATGCTAGGAGGAAATACTTATAAATAAGAATCACTGTTGAGAGAATGTGCATATACAAATGGACTACATTCACATCAATGTTTCCAGGAAACCCTGTTAAACCTACATTTAAATATACCCTGATTATGATCAGTGCTTACCACCTTGGTTCAAACCCACAAATTCACACCTAGGTTACATCAATGACCTAATTTCCTTTCCTTTCATTCTTGACCCTCACACTGTTCTATCAAATCAGCACTTATATCCTTTTAAAATATAAATCAAACCAAAGCAAACTTCAACTCAAATTTGGCAATCTCTCATTCAGTGTGAAAGCCTTGTAATGACCTAAATACCCTTGCTGGATGTAGACATTTCTGTTTTGATCATTTATTTATGGTTATGTAACAAATCACCCCCAACAGTTAATGAATGAAAGCAACAGTGATAATTTTATTATTATACCTTATGTTTCTAGGGTTAATTTGGCTCAGCTTGGCAGTCCTCTCTCAGGTCCTCTCATGCATTCAGAGTCTGATGGTGGCTAGATGGGGCTGGAATCATCTGACATGCCTTCTCAATTACAAGTCTGACAATTGATGCTTGCTGTCAGTGGGCTGTTGGCCATACCCCTATAGGTAGCCTCTCCATATGGATTGCCCTTCTCACAGCTTGCTAGCTGTGCTCCGAGAGTAAGCATCCCAAGGAACAGGAAGTAGAATATGCCATTTTCTTAAAGTCTGGCCTGGAAACTGGCACAGCCTCATGTCAACCATACAATACTGGTCAAGCAGTCACTAGGCCTAGATTCAAGGGATGGGGTCTAAGCCTTCTTCCTCAATGGGAGGAGTGCCAAAGAACTTGAGAGTTATGTTTTAAAACCACTGTAGTTGATCACTTCTCAGATCTCATTTCCCACTTCTTGCTCACTCATTTCCAGCCATACTTACCTCATTGTTATTCTTTCAAAAGACCAGACACGCTTCTTTTTTCAGAACACTACTATTCATTCCCTCTAGGCCCATACATGAAAATACTCCCTCCCCGAATATGCACATTGTTTGCATTCAGTAGTGTTCCTGAAAGTTAAATCTAAAATTCTCCCCTGAAAGTATGCTATTTACTATACTGGGTTATTGGTTTTATAAAGAAACTTGATCTTATTCTTTCCTTGTTTTGCTTAATGGATCAAGTCATCACTGAATATAAAATGAGTTCACGAGTGATGACACATTTATTTATAATGAATTAAGGGTATGAAAACATCTTTAACTCATGAAAAGAAATTAAATTATGTTTGGATATGGTATAATTAGTGAGGTTGAGATGAAAGTTTATTTCTAACAAGCTTTTCCACTTAATATATGTTGATATAAAGAGATAATACTTGGTTAATTTAGGATTAACCAAGAAAATAATTTGGAAATACCTCTTTGATTATCTTTTAGTTCATTGTTTCCACTGAAATAAACATGTAAAGCTATTTTATGATAGATGGAAATTGCACCTTGTATTTATCGTATGTATACTTGAATATAATGTTCAAAGTTTTGTGCTGTAAAGTGATATAATAGTTTGTTCAAAGATACATTTTTTTTTTTTTTTTTTTTGCTATCGTAGGAACTGACAAAAAATTATAAATGGATGAACATTTTCAGGCTTTTAACAAGGTAATTGAGAAATGCCTGCTTTCATGAAAAGTATAAAATACAGGAGGGTAATATATAATGTTACAAAAATGCCCTTTGATGAATGATGAAGGAGGAAGGGCTAAAACATAATTATCCTATGTCACTCCTCAAGTCCAATTAACCACTAAGTGCTATTTATTCATTCTCTTGAATCTGTCCTTTTCTCTCCACCTTAGCACCAGCACCTTGAATTATGCCGTCATCATTTCGCAGTCCACTATGGTAACAATTTCCTAAATGGTTTCCAAGACTCCTGTCTTGCCCCCTTAAGTTCACTTTTCACGTTGTCACTGGAGTAATATTTCTTAAAATAAAAGTGAATCATACAGTGACACATTTCTCTTCTTAAACTCCGTCAGTAGTTCTCCATTGGCTTGAGGGAAATGTAAGTGTGGTGCAGTGTCTGCTCATTAGTTAGTTTCTCAACATGCATTCGTTGGGAATAGTGGATACAGAAAATTATGAATAAGTCAGATAGTTTCAGAAAAAGTAGCTGCAGTACCAAGACCAGGAAGGACTGATCAGCTGAATGGTCACACAAACATCCAGATCGAAAGGAAGGGCCAACAGTTTTACTGCACCACTGAGCCTTGCCTTTATCGTACTATTGAGCTAAGGGTGAAGACACTCTTCCTTTCTCTCAAGTTGGGATAGATGAATGTACTTCCGGTTATGCTGTCTCTGCCTTATTGATAGTAAAGAAGGCCAAAGACACACGGGGTCTCTGGGAAATTTCTCTAGTTGCACTGGATTTAGTGTTTGTGGTTTGGGACCTAATAGCAAGAAACAATGGCCAGTAGTCAAATCTGAGGATTAATATCATGGACTCCTGGAAGACTTTCCTTACTTCTTTTCTTTCCCAGACGAGATGATGTGTTCTTCTTTGTGCCAGTGGGAGTCTGTGATTATTTCTCTAACAGCATGTGTCAACCTCTATTCTAAATTCTTGTTTATTTTGTTCCTTTTCCACGTGTCTGTATGCTACTTAAGAATAACTGTAAGGACTTCACCTAGCACAGTTCCTGACACATAGTGGACTCTGAATTAATAAAATGAATGAATTATTGAGATGCTGAAAAACATCAAGGATTGAGACTATCACTACTGTATAGTGTTATCCTCAAAGCCCAGGGCTGCAGGGGCAAGTAGAGGACAAGACACTGCTGGATAAGAATGTCTCAGCTTACTTAGTAAGAATCTTGGTCTTAATATATGTGTAAAACAACTGTAAGTTAAAACATAGTGATCAGAGTTGACACCCTTGCATTATTTCTGATCTCAAAGGAGAGTGATGAATGTTTCATCATGTATGATGTTGGCTGTAGGTTTTTCATAGATGCCCTAAATTAGACTGAGAAAGTTTCCTTTTATTTCTCATTTTCTGAAAGTTCTTATTAAAATGAGTGTTGAATATTACCAAATGCATGTTCTGGTTCTATTGAGGTTATTTTATATTTTCTTCTTAATATGGTGAATTAAATCAGTCAAAATTTTAGTGCTCAACAAAGAGCATTTCTGAGATAAACTCTGATCACTATGCATTATTCTTTTCCTTTGTCATGTGATTTGATTTGCTAATGTTTTGTTAAGAATTTTGTGAGTATATTTATAGGTTTCAGATTTCATTAAGTTATCTTGACATCATTTCAGGTTCACTGACTCTTTCCTTGTCTGTGCCCAGATTGCATTAACTGATCAAATAAATTCTTCAGGTTTTTTATCATATATTTTTATTTCTAATAATCCCATTGTTTCATTTCTATAGTTTTCATCTCTCCTGTTGGACCCTAATGTTGCTAACCTCTTCTCTAAAGCATTTAACATATTTCTCATAGTTATTTTAAAGCTCTTGTCTGAAAATTGTAACATCTAAGCCATCTCTGCATCTGACTTTATAACTGTTTCCCTTCTGAAAATGTACTAATTTTTTTGATGTTTTATTTGTCTTAGAAGTTTGGATCACATGATAGTGATTGTGTGTTAAAAAATACAAAATAGTATAATGCTAAATAAATGTTATTTAGCACCCAGAAAAGTTTACATCTTGTGTTATTCTGTCCTCACACTGCTATAAAGAACTACCTGAGATTAGGTAAATTATGAAGAAAATAAGTTTAATTGATTCACAGTTCCACAGGCTGTACAGGAAACATGTCTGGTAGGCCTCAGAAAACTCATAATCATGGTGGAAGGAAAAGAGGAGGCAAGCACCTTCTTCACATGGTGGCAGAAGAGAGAAAGCAAAGGGGAAGAGCTATACACTTTCAAACAACCAGATCTCATGAGAATCCTATCATGAGAAGAGGAAGGGGGAAGTCCGAACCCATGACTCAAGCTCCTCCCATTAGGCCCCTCCTTCTACACATGGGGATTACAATTCAACCTGAGATTTGGGTGGGGACACAGCCAAACCATATCACATCTCTGTTCTGTCAGACTGCCAGTATGGGGGCCTAAGTTAATGTAATCTATATTTCATTTTTGTCTGAGCTTAGTTATACTTGTAATTAGATTTAGTCCACTATTGGCTTCAATTTCAGGCCAACATGATGGCCTTTCTCTCAGAAGAGGATAGAAATGAATGACACTGTTTTTGAAAACAGCAATTTGATTTGGGAATGGCCTTTGGAAGATGCAATACACTGTTAATATTCTTACTGTAGAACATATTTTTACTCTTTAAATGTACTTTTGGTGTTTTAAAAATAAGTAAAAACCTTTCAATCAACTCTGTTAAATAGAATTAATATGACTAAAGGATAAAATGTTATGATTACAGTAAGGTGGTGTGGCCCAGTGGGAAGATATTGATTTCTTAGAGTGTTTTCTGCTTTGGCCCAAAGCAAAATTCATAGCAGATTTCAAGCAATGGCAATCTCTTTGAACTAGGTTACTACCCAAGGCAATTACTTTGAAAAGGGCAACATGTCTGAATTAGTAATTTGTTTTCATCTAGTGCTTCTCGAAAGTTAATGTGCATACAAATCACCCGGGAATTTTATTAAACTATGGTTTCTAATTCAGTATGTCTGAGGTGAGGCCTGAAACTTAGCATTTCTACTAAGCTCCCAAGTGATGCCAACCCTTGGATTATACCTTGAGGTGCAATGGTTTAGTCTCCTGGCCCTAATATCATAATTCCTGACTCCCTACTATGGTAGTTAGCTTCCAAGATGGCCCCTTTGATTCATAGCTGATGGCATTGTACACAGACCAATACTGTATCTGCATTTGTTCATGTGAGCAATTAAATATGGCAAAAGTGATGGTATGTCAACTCCAAGATTAAGTTACCTAAGACATTTTGGCTTCTGTCTTGGTTGATCTCTCTTTTTCACTCTATCACTCACTCTGGTGGCACTAACTGCCACATTGGGAACATTCCTATGGAAAGTCTTACATGACAAGGAACTAAGGCCCAAAGCCAACAGACAGTGAGAAACTAGATTAGATCAGAAGTGGATCTTCCAGCCCTTTTCAAACCATCAGCTGAATGTATCCCCAGATGATAATTTGCTATAACCTCATGAAAGATTCAGAGCTAGAATTCTAGATTGTAAGCTACTAAAATACTAGATTCCTGATCCTCAAAAACTCATAATAATAATAATAACCAATAATAAAGCTTTATTGTTTTAATTTGGTGTGATAGTTTCTTATGAAGAAATAGGTAACAACTAGTGCAAGTAGCTCAACTTTTCTGTTTTAAACTCAATAATGTCAGTAGGTTTCAGAACACTTTAGATCACTACTTTTCACTTGGATGCTACAGAGGGTTGAATTGTGTTACTCCCCTCCCCCAGCCCCCCAAATGGTGGGCCCTGAATTCAATAACTGTTGTCCTTATAAGGAGACACAGAGACACAGACACACAGGAAAGAAGCCCATGTGACAACAAAGGCTAAGAATAAAGTGTTGTAGCTGAAAGCCAAAGAATGCAAAGGATGGCCAGCCATCACCAGAAGGTAGAAAGAGGAAAAGAAAGAAAGAGCCTTGAGAGGAAGCATGGCTCTGTCAATGTCTTGATTTTGGACTTCTAATCTCCAAAACTGTGAGAGAATACATTTCTGTTGTATTAACCCATTCAGTTTGTGGTAATTTGTCATGGTGGCTCTAGGAAATGAACATAGGTGCCCATCAGAATGACCTGTAAAACATATAAAAATATACATGCCAAATTTATCTTGGAGACACTATGAATAACAGTCTCAGATGTGGGGCTCAGGTATGTGCATTTTTAACTCTAAAGCTTATGATATATAGTCAAGCTTGAGAACCTCTGAACTAGATGATTATGTAGTCCTAAATCTAAAAGTCAGTGGCTTCAAGTCCTAGTGAAATTTTTTTAAGTGTGTTAATTTATAAGCCTTCCTTGATTATTCATGCAAGTGCATGAAAGACATTTGTAATTATTTGCATGGATACCTACATAAACCTAATGAACTGCTTTGCACATTGACATTCTAGGTGTTGAGCTGTTGGCATTAAGTTGTTTGTTTTGGAGTTAATATCAGTTTTAAAGACAACTACATTTAGATGTTTAAAGATTTATAATTATCCCAAACAAGAACAACATATGGTTTTGTTCCTGTAAGTGCTTCACAAAGAATAACTGCTTGTATTCTGCTACATTTTTGGATTATGTAATAAAGTGGAAAATTATGAGGATCTGGCTCACCAGTTTTGACTAAAATAATTACTGAAGAAATTGAACAGATGCTGGGTATAAATAAACTTTATAAACTCAAGATATTTTGGGGTTTTCTGTGAATTCTGGGCACACTTGTGGTGATATATTTATTATGACTCAGTGAAACAATTAGTTTGTACTTTTCCAGGTCACTGCAGTGAGGTGAATCTCTCACCTCAAAAACACCATAGCAACAAAGAGTCTGCATGTCATCATTTTTATCTGGCTGTAGGAGGGAAAACAAACTCTTATTCCTATACAAGCAGAGGCTCCAGTCAGAAATTACTTCTAAAATAATACTGTGATTCTTTTCTGTTCTCTATTGGCAGTACCCAAAACACAGGAAGCAAAATTTCCCTACTGAAAATAGAGATTCTAAAATTTGTTTCTATGAGTTTTGAGAGAAGAGTTGCTACCAATAGGATATGACCTCATAAATCTCAATACACACAGTTTGGTGAGAAAGGCTGCCACTTCCACATCATCACATTTATCAAAGTGGACTAAGCCACTCATTCCCTAGCCATTACTGGGAAATTAAATTTACAACTGCTATCAATGCCACACTCAGAGTTCTTAAGGTAAAATAAGATGACGGCCACCAAAATGGAGAGAAGTATAAGATTATGTTTTTAAACATCAGACACCTACCAGAGGGCAATTCTGGATGTATGATGATAACTGCATATTTAGGCAAAAGGAGTGGGCATGCAGCAGAAGCTGTGATTCACATGTGGGCTTTAGTTAAGGCCATCAAAGAGCATCAAGGGAACAAGATACAGGAGGAGGAAGATAATTAGAACTTATTCTTAACATTCCTTAATTGTCAAACCTTTATCAGTAGCAGATGGTAGGTGAGCAGGAATTTTGGGAAATAACTACCTTTTTGACATTATCTCCAATTAAGAAGTCTTTCTCAGCTATCAAGACAAACTTTGAAATTATTGTATGTTCCCAGGTCAAAATTAAGTTGGAAAGTTTAATGAAATCTGTTTTCCTTCTGTCTATCATTTACTCTTACTGTTTCCATCTGTTCTAAGGTGAAAAGATGAACTTTTCCATGATTCTATTCCAGGCTGCATACTCAGAGGCCCTCAGTGACTCATAAGTGTTACTTCTCATTGGATAACTTTTAGGGGAGAACTATCCTAATTGCATGATTAAAAGAGACCTGTGGGAATGAAAATGGGTTCCACTATGTCAGATGGCCATTATGTCATAGCAAGGGAATTTGATACAAAACAACAATGGCACAAAACATTGCTACTTAGCGTTCAGTGTGAGTGCAGTATTCTTTGGAGAAGGAAACCATCTGATGCAAATGCAAGAGCAGTGTAGAACAGTTGAAGGTCTTGTATATCTCTTCACAACTCACATACTCAGCAGGATCTGAGTAAGACAATTGCTCTGCCAAAAGCGATTAAATATGTCTGATATGTGCATCTGATAAAAGTGTCCGGAAAAAAATGACTTCACAGAACTTGATCACTTTTGACAACTTCTGTTTATATAGAACATTTGTCACTTACTCTATGGCAGTGATTCTCAACATGTGGTCCCCAAACAAGCAGCATCAGCATCACCTGGGAAGTTATTAGAAATTCAGATTCTCCAACCCCACCACAGACCCAATGAATCAGAAATGTTGGGGGTGGGTCTCAGAAATCCATGTGTTAACAAGCCCTCCAGTATTTCTTTTTGTTTTGTTTTGTTTTGTTTTTGAGACCGAGTCTCTCTCTGTCACCTAGGCTGGAGTGCAGTGGCTCTATCTCAACTCACTGCAACCTCTGCCTCCTGGGTTCAAGTGATTCTCCTGCCTCAACCTCCTGAGTAGCTGGGATTATAGGCTCCTGCCATCACATCTGGCTAATTTTGTATTTTCAGTAGAAACGAGGTTTCACCATGTTTGCCAGGATGGTGTCGAACCCTTGACCTTAAGTGCTCTGCCCACCTTGGCCTCCGAAAGAGCTCGGATTTCAGGTGTGACTCACCATATCTGGCCTAAGCTGTCCAGTATATCTGATGCAGACTAATGATTTCAGCTATGATATTAGGAATAGATTCCAGTTACTGGATAATGCCAAGTACTATACTAAGTGCTTTATAAGCATTATGTCAGGTGAACATCATGATAACCATGCAAAATATATTCTTTCATTACCCCCATTGCAGAGGTAAAGAATCAGAGGCTTATCAATGAAACGTAACTTAGCTACAGTCTCAAAGCTAACACATGGAAACTAGGTTTCTAACTACATTCTGATTAGTCTAATGCTCATACTCTTAGCTTCAGAAGAATACCCAAGCAGAAAAGGACAAGAAAAGAACTTCCCTAATTTTGTGCAAAGATATACTGTAGACCCTATAGAAAAGTCAGCTGAAGACCCAACACAAAAAAGGCTACATACAGTTTTTCTAGGAATCAGCAATTGACCCAATGCTTAGAAAAATGACCACTCTTAACGAAATAAAAGTTTTTATACTATGAAAAAAAAATAGCTGTACCATTTAAAAATATAATGTAATAAGTGTTTTCCAAAATCTGTTAAGAAGCAACTAATCTAAAACACATTTTATCAGTTAACATCTTGGAAATTGTGGCCACTAGCTTGGGCATTCTGTCTTCGTTCCATCTAATGACCATATGAAGGTTATATGTAGTCTAGCTTCCCTTAGGACCATCTTTAACACATTTTATTTCCGTGCTAAACATTCAGTTAAAAATAAAAGAGTGAATGATGGCCATACCATGTAAAAACCACTTTGGCATTTGTTTTATGGATTTGTGTCAAGAAAATGTTGAAAAGATTATTCAATGTTCCTCTAAGGACCCACATTAAACAAGACTTTAGTATTACTTTTCCATAATGGTGATCCGTGATGAGTCATTAGATCTGCAAGATTTTAGTGAATCTTCCAGAAAACATTGTTTTGCTGTCCAGTAGGTCTGCAAATACTACACTGCACCTAGTTATACTTGTGTCTCCATTGAATATCCTCTCAGACCCTTTAGCATGCTACTGTGTTTGTGAATTTCCAAGGGAGTCATAACATGGATAAAGTTTCCTAAATTTTTGGAACTACGGAATCTCTTTTTGGAGGATCATTGTGAAAGACCAGGGTTCATGGGATATGTGCTAGAACATACTTTTATGACTAAATATCAGATTTCCTGAGCTATCATTATGCTCCATTTTTGTCCTATACTCTAGAACTCAGAATCAAGTCAAATGTTCGGTTGTGCAAACAGCATAGTTTAGAGAAAAAAATAATTACTTCCAAAACATGTCTACCTGGACTCAAATCCCAGTTCTGCCATTTGTTAATTGTGTGATTATAGCAAGACACTCAAACTCTCTGTGCCTCAGTTCTCTCATCTGGGAAATAAGATTTTAAATAAGAGCAGATTTTGGGTTTTGTGGATGATTAAAACCTGCAAAGTGTTTAGAAGAGTATTTGGCCCACAGTAAATTCTACATACATATTTGTTAACTAGCAATTAAACTAACTATCATGGCTAATATTGTTGCTCTCTCCTGCACAGCAGCATCTATTTCTGTTTTTTCAACTTAATGTACGTGAGTCATGTATGGATGGCATACTTTTTTAGAACTATATAAATGATAGCATGAGGACTATATAAATGATAGCATGAGGACATGATTTCAAAATGAAGCAGGTGGGATAACAAGGAGTGTTCAAAATAAACCTCATCAGTCAGTATTCCTGAAAACAGTTCAGGAAAATAAGTGATCTGTCAGTTTAATGTGAACATAGTTCATGGAGTCCTTTCAGTGGATCTGGCTGGCCACTGGTAGGTGCCAGCTTTGTGACACCCCACCACACTTAGTATCATCTAACTTCATTTGCTCTGACCTTAACAAATTTATGACATCAAACTGATTTCCCAAGAACACTTTCCTATAGAGATAATGACCTATTGTGAATATATGTTTTCCTCTTAACAGTTTATGGGTGTATGTACTTTTCTGATTGGGGGTAGCATAAATTAATTTACAAGATTAATTGATAGGAGCATGCATGTTTTTATACAGGCAAAAGTGAAAGGATGCAGAAAAGGATGCAGACGAAGCTGAAAGAGCAACTACAATGTCCACAACCGGGTGACGTGGTATTGATCATACTAGTGAGTCAGCTCTGCTTTCATTCCTAGGACTGGCACAGACTCTTGACGGTGGGGGTTTGTGCTTTACAAGTAGATCTGGTGATGAAGGCATTATCTGAAGAAATGGAGAAAAACTGATGAGAATACAGTTGTGAGACAATAATTAAATCAAGATGGAGACCAGGTTCAGAACCTGCCAGTGTTAATGAAGATTTATTCACTAGTGACATTTGATCAGATCTACTGGGTGGATTCTTAGAATTCATTAGTTAAAGACATAAAGTGGTCTCTCTGATTAAAGAGGGGAAAAACAGTAGGGAGCACCCATAAATTACTATAGCTCAATTAGGTGCAGACAGTTTAGTGAGTGTTTATTACTAATACAAAGGAAGATTTTCCAATTAGATTAAAAGGTTTTGAAAACAACAGTTATAGGCACAGTGATTTAGGCCAATTGCTAGAATAATGCATTGTGAGAAACTTTATTGATTAAAAAGTAAACCAGTAAGTTATTTGTACTGTTCTCATTGTTTGTCAGTAGAATCCCTGCTGTGAGATACAATTTCTTCACAAGATCAATGGGAGAACTGGGCTAATTTCTCCTTGCCCTGAAAATTGATAAGCATATAAAGGGCAGCTATATCACTGCTGAAAAGACCAGCATGATTTATTCAGGTTAATCATCAAGAAAGTGACACTGCATAAATCACTGGGGATGTACCCTGCCAGGCTGGGCCCTTCAAGCTGGCTTCACTGTCATAAGTTGGGCCAAAGAGAAACAAAAAGAAACCTAGGATTTGATCAGACAAAGCCTTTGGCTTGCTAAGCTGCTATGAACTATTGCAAAACATGGAAATGGCAAGAAATCAAAGGGGAGTTGCACAGACGCCTTCTCTGGTAGTGACCACTAGAAGTTACAATAATAGTTTGGTGGAATGAAGCCTAAGATGCTGTCTGGTAGCTCATGTGTCTCTTTGTTTTAAAGTGTCCATATGGATTCTAGGAGCACTGAACATGCCGGAAATTGCCCTGCTTGGCCAGAGGTTTTGGAGTACACATTTCATTGGCCTCAGTTTACTGCTTTCTGTGTTTAAATATGAAATAAGGAAAGAAAAGCAAAGAACTGATAGTTGAGTACCTGAATTCTTCAAATGCAGGAGCTGTTAATGTATGCTACATTATATTGCAATACGTATTATAAAATTTTGCATAAAGAATGGGATAAACACGTTTTTCACCCTTAAAACTCTTGTTCTTTTCTTATTATTATACTGTAAATTCTGGGGTACATGTGCAGAACTTACAGGTTTGTTACATAGGTATATACGTGCCATGGTGGTTTGCTACACCTATCAACCCATCATCTACATTAGGTATTTCTCCTAATGCTATCCCTCCCCTAGCCTCCCAACCCCTGAAAGACCCTGGTATGTGATGTTCTCCTCCCTGTGTCCATGTGTTCTCATTGTTCAACTCCCAGTTATGAGTGAGAACATGCAGTATCTGGTTTTCTGTTCTTGTGTTAGTTTGCTGAGAATGATGGCTTCCAGCTACATCCATGTCCCTGCAAAGGACAGGAACTCATCGTTTTTTACAGCTGCATAGTGTTCCATGGTGTATATCTAGTGTATCATTGATGGGCATTTGGGTTGGTTCCAAGTCCTTGCTATTGTGAATAGTGCCGTGATAAACATACATGTGCATGTGCCCTTATTGTAAAATGATTTATAATCCTTCAGGTATACACCCAGTAATGGGATTGTTGGATCAAAGGGTATTTCTAGTTCTAGATCTTTGAGGAATCACCACACTGTCTTCCACAATAGTTGAACTAATTTACATTCTCCAACAGTGTAAAAGTATTCCAATTTCTTCACATCCTCTCCAGCATCTGTTATTTCCTGACTTTTTAATGACCGCCATTCTAACTGGTGTGAGATGGTATCTCATTGTGATTTTCATTTGCATTTCTCTAGTGACCAGTGATGATGAACTTTTATTCATGTTTGTTGGGTGCATAAATGTCTTCTTTTGAGAACTGTCTATTCATACCCTTGCTCACTTTTTGAGGGGGTTGTTTTTTTCTTATAAATTTGTTTAAGATTTTTGTAGATTCTGGATATTAGCCCTTTGTCAGATGGATAGATTGGAAACTTTTTCTCCCATTCTGTAGTTTGCCTGTTCACTCTATCAATTTTGGCTTTTGTTGCCATTGCTTTTTGTGTTTTAGTCATGAAGTCTTTGCCCATGCCTATGTCCCAAATTGTACTGCCTAGGTCTTCTTTCAGGGTTTTTATGGTTTTAGGATTTGCATTTAAGTCTTTAATCCATCTTGGGTTAATTTTTCCATAAGGTGTAAGGAAGGGATCCAGTTTCAGCTTTCTGCGTATGGCTAGCCAGTGTTCCCAACATCATTTATTAAATAGGGAATCCTTTCCCCGTTATTTGTTTTTGTCAGGTTTGTCAAAGTTCAGACGGTTGCAGATGTGTGGCATTATTTCTGGTCTATATATCTGTTTTGGTACGAGTACAGCTGTTTTTATTACCATAGTTTTGTAATATAGTTTTAAGTCACGTAGCATTATGTCTCCAGCTTTATTCCTTTTGCTTAGGATTGTCTTGGCTGTGCGGGCTCTTTTTTGGTTCCACACATGAAATTTAAAGTAGTTTTTTTTTTTTTTTTTCCAATTCTGTGAAGAACATCAAGGGTAGCTTGATGGGGATAGCATGGAATCTATATATTACTTTGGGCAGTATGGTCATTTTCATGATATTGATTCTTCCTATCTATGAGCATAGAATGTCTTCCATTTGTTTGTGGCCTCTCTTATTTCCCTGAGCAGTGGTTTGTAGTTCTCCTGGAAGAGGTCCTACACATCCCTTGTAAGTTGTATTGCTAGCTCTTTTATTCTCTTTGTAGCAATTGTGAATGGGAGTTCACTCATGATTTGCCTCTCTGTTTTCTGTTATTGGTGTATAGGAATGCTGGTGATTTTCACACAGCATTGTATCAGCATGTATACTGAGGCTTTGTTGAAGTTGCTCATCAGCTTAAGGAGATTTTGGGCTCTGATGATGGGGTTTTCTAAGTATACAAACACATCATCTGCAAACGGAGACAATTTGACTTCCTCTTTTCCTAATTGAATATCCTTTCTTTCTTCCTCTTGCCTGATTGCCCTAGCCAGAACTTCCAACACTGTGTTGAATAGGAGTGGTGAGAGAAGGCATCTTTGTCTTGTGCTGGTTTTCAAAGGGAAAGCTTCCAGTTTTTGCCCATTCAGTATGATATTGGCTGTGGGTTTGTCATAAATAGTTCTTGTTACTTTGAGATACATTCCATCATTACCTAGTTTATTGAGAGTTTTTAACATGAAGTGCTGTTGAATTTTACCGAAGGCCTTTTCTGCATCTATTGAGATAATCATGTGGTTTTTGTCATTGGTTCTGTTTATGTGATGGATACGTTTATTGATTTGAGTATGTTGAACCAGCCTTATATCCCAGGGATGAAGTTGACTTGATCCTGGTGGATAAGCTTTTTGATGTGCTGCTGGATTTGGTTTGTCAATATTTTATTCAGGATTTTCTCATGGATGTTTAGCAGGGATAGTGACCTGAAATTTTCTTTTTTGGTTGTGTCTCTGCCAAGTTTTGGTATCAGGATGATGCTGGCCTCATAAAATGAGTTAGGGATGATTCCCTGTTTGTCTATTTTTTGGAGTAGTTTCAGAAGAAATGGTACCAGTTCCTATTTGCACCTCTAGTAGAATTCGGCTGTGAATCCATCTGGTCCTGGGCTTTTTTTTTGTTGGTGGGCTACTAATTGCTGCCTCAATTTCAGAACTTGTTATTGGTTTATTCAGGGATTTATTTTCTTCCTGGTTTAGTCTTGGGAGGGTGTATGTGTCCAGGAATTCATCCATTTCTTCCAGATTTTCTAGTTTATTTGTGTAGAGGTGTTTATAGTATTCTCTAATGGTAGTTTGTATTTCTGTGGGATTGGTGGTGATATCACCTTTATCATTTTTTATTGCATCTATTTGAGTCTTCTCTCTTTTCTTCTTTATTAGTCTGCCTAGTGGTCTACCTATTTTGTTGATCTTTCAAAAAACCAGTTCTGTGATTCATTGATTTTTTGAAGGGTTTTTTGTGCCTCTATCGCCTTCAGTTTTGCTCTGATCTTAGTTATTTGTTGTCTTCAGACAGCCTTTGAATTTGTTTGCTCTTGCTTCTCTAGTTGTTTTAATTGTGACGGTAGGGTGCCAGTTTTAGATCTTTCCTGTTTATCTTGTGGGCATTTAGTGCTATAAATTTCCCTCTACACACTGCTTTAAATGTGTCCCAGAGATTCTGGTATGCTGTGTCTTTGTTTTCATTGGTTTCAAAGGATATATTTATTTCTGCCTTCTTTTCATTATTTACTCAGTAGTCATTCAGGAGCAAGTTGTTCAATTTCCATGTAGTTGTGTGGTTTTGAGTGAGTTTCTAAATTCTGAGTTCTAATTTGATTGCACTGTGGTCTGAGAGACTGTTTGTTATGATTTCCATTTTTTGCACTTGCTAAGGAGTGTTTTACTTCCAATTATGTGGTCAATTTTAGAATAAGTGCGATGTGGTGCTGAGAAGAACATATATTCTGTTCATTTGTGGTGGAGAGTTCTGTAGATGTCTATTAGCACCACTTGGTCCAAAGCTGGGTTCAAGTCCTGGATGTCCTTGTTAATTTTCTATCCCTTTGATCTAATATTGACAGTGGGGTGTTAAATTTTCCCACTATTATTGTGTGGGAGTCTAAGTCTCTTTGTAGGTCACTAAGAACTTGCATTATGAATCTAGTTGCTCCTGTATTGGATGTGTATATATTTAGGATAGTTAGCTCTTCTTGTTGCATTGATCCCTTTACTATTATGTAATGTCCTTGTCTCTTTTGATCTTTGTTGGTTTAAATTCTGTTTTATCAGAGACTAGGATTACAACCACTGCTTTTTTTTCTTTTCTTTTTTGCTTTCCATTTGCTTGGTAACTATTCCTCCATCCCTTTATTTTGAGCCTATGTGTGTCTTTGCACATCAGATGGGTCTCCTGAATACAGTGTACCGATGGGTCTTGACTCTTTATCCAATTTGCCAGTCTGTGTCTTTTAATTGGGGTATTTAGCTCATTTACATTTAAGGTTAATATTGTTATGTGTGAATTTGATCCTGCCATTATGATGTCAGCTGGTTATTTTGCTCGTTAGTTGATGCAGTTTCTTCCTAGCATCTATGGTCTTTACAATTTGGTGTTTTTGCAGTGGCTGGTACCAGTTGTTCCTTTCCATGTTTAGTGCTTCCTTCAGGAGCTCTTGTAAGGCAGGTCTGGTGGTGACAAAATCTCTCAGCATTTGCTTGTCTGTAAAGGATTTCATTTCTCCCTCATGTATGAAGCCTAGTTTGGCTGGATACGAAATTCTGGGTTGAAAATTCTTTTCTTTAAGAATGTTGAATATTGGTCCCCACTCTCTTCTGGCTTGTAGGGTTTCTGCTGAAAGATCTGCTGTTAAAGTCTCATGGGCTTCCCTTTGTGGGTAACCTGACCTTTCTCTGTGGCTGCCCTTAACATTTTTTTCCTTCATTTCAACTTTGGTGAATCTGAGGATTATGGGTCTTGGGGTTGCTCATCTCAAGCAGTATCTTGTGGTGTTCTCTGTATTTCCTGAATTTGAATGTTGGCCTGCCTTGCTAGGTTGGGGAAGTTCTCCTAGATAATATTCCAAAGAGAGTTTTCCAACTTGGTTCCATTCTTCCCGTCACTTTCAGGTACACCAATCAAACATTGATTTGGTCTTTTCACATAGTCCCATATTTCTTGGAGGCTTTGTTCATTTCTTTTCATTCTTTTTTCTATAATCTTGTGAGAAACTTTATTTCATTGAGTTGATCTTCAATCTCTGATATCCTTTCTTCTGCTTGATCAATTCAGCTATTGATACTTGTGTATGCTTCACCAAGTTCTTGTGCTGTGTTTTTCAGCTCCAGCAGGTCATTTACGTTCTTCTCTAAACTGGTTATTCTAGTTAGCAAGTCCTCTAACTAAGGTTATTCTAGTTAGCAAGTCCTCTAAGCAAGGTTCTTAACTTTCTTGCATTGAGTTACAACATGCTCAGAGTAGTTTGCTATTACCCACCTTCTGAAGCCTACTTCTGTCAATTCGTCAAACTCATTCTCCATTTGGTTTTGTTCCCTTGCTGGTGAGGAGTTGTGATTCTTTGAAGGAGAAGAGACATTCTGGTTTTTGCAACTTTTAGCCTTTTTTTTGCTGGTTTCTCCTCATCTTCATAGATTTATCTACCTTTGGTCTTTGAAGTCACTGACCTTCAGAGGGGGTCTCTGAATGGACGTCCTTTTTGTTGATGTTGGTACTATTCCTTTCTGTTTGTTAGTTTTCCTTCTAACAGTCAGGCCCCTCTGCTGCAGGTCTGCTGGATTTTGCTGGAGGTCCACTCTAGACCCTGTTTGCCTGGGGATCACTGGCGGAGTCTGCAGAACAGCAAAGATTGCTGCCTGTTCCTTCCTCTGGAAGCTTTGTCCCAGAGGGTCACCCACCAGATGCCACCCAGAGCTCTTCTGTATGAGGTGTCTATCGGCCCCTACTGGGAGGTGTCTCTCATTCAGGATACAAGGGCATCAGGGACCCACTTGAGGAGGCAGTCTGTCCATTATCAGAGATTGAACGCTGTGCTGGGAGATCTACTGCTGTCTTCAGAGCTGCCAGACAGGGATGTTTAAGTCTGCCGAGGCTGTGCCCACAACCGCCCCTTCCCCCAGGTGCTCTGTCCCAGGGAGGTGCAGGTTTTATCTCTAAGTCCATGACTGGGGCTGCTGCCTGTTTTTCAGAGATGCCCTGCCCAGACAGGAGATAATCTACCTGGAGAGTCAGTCTGGCCACAGTGGCCTTGCTGAGCTGTGGTGGGCTCTGACCAGTTCCAACTTCCTGGCAGCTTTGTTTACACTGTGAGGGTAAAACCGCCTGCCCAAGCCTCAGCAATGGCAGACGCCCCTCCCCCAACCAAGCTCAAGCATCCCAGGTCGAGCTCAGACTGCTGTACTGGCAGCGACAATTTCAAGCCAGTGGATCTTAGCTTGCTGGGCTCTGTGGGGGTAGGGTGCACTGAACCAAACCACTTGACTCCCAGGCTTTAGCCCCCTTTCCAGGGGAGTAAACAGTTCTGTCTCTCTGGCATTCCTGGTGCCACTGAGGTATGAAAAAATAAATAAATAAATAAATAAATAAATAATAATAATAAACTCCCGCAGCTAGCTGGTGTCTGTCCAAATGGCTGCCCAGTTTTGTGCTGGAAACCCAGGGCCCTGGTGGCGTAGGCACCAGAGGGAATCTCCTGGTCTGTGGGTTGAGAAGACCATGGGAAAAGTGCAGTATCTGGTCCGGAGTTCATGGTACAGTCCCTAATGGTTTCCCTTGGCTAATAGAGGGAATTCCCCAATCCCCTGCACTTCCCAGGTAAGGCAACGCCCCACCCTGCTTGGGCTCACTCTCCTTGGGCTGTACCCACTGTCCACCCAGTCCCAGTGAGATGAACTGGGTACCTCAGTTGGAAACGCAGAAATCACCCACCTTCTGCATCGATCTTGCTTGGAGCTGCAGACCAGAGCTGTTTGTATTTGGTCATCTTGCCAGAAATGACCAAAAACTCTTGTTCTTTAAAAAGTATTTTAGAGAGGCTGGGCGCGGTGGCTCATGCCTGTAATCCCAGCACTTTGGGAGGCGAAGGTGGGCAGAGTACGTGAGGTCAGGAGTTCAAGACCAGCCAAGCCAACAATGGTGAAACACCATTTCTACTAAAAATACAAAAATTAGCTGGGCATGGTGGCACACGTCTGTAATCCCAGCTACTCACGTGTCTGGGGTAGGAGAATTGCTTGAGCCCGGGAAGTGGAGGTTGCAGTGAGCTGAGATTGCACCATTGCACTCCAGCCTGGCTAACAGAGTGAGACTCTGTCTCAAAA
>NW_016806329.1:1822313-1846265 GCF_001698545.2 Rhinopithecus bieti | reverse complement strand
AAAAAAAAAAAAAAAAAAAAAAAAAAAAAAATGGTTTAGAGAAAAGCAATATTCCTTTTTCATTCCCTTATTGAAGAGTCTCCTAAATGTGTTCTGATAGACTTACCCTTTATTGGTTCTATTCTTTCGCTTTCACTTTTTGTAACTTTGACTTTCCTAACCGATATTTTGAAGCAGGAAACAGCAGTTTGAAACATCCAAAGGGCAGAATAAGACAACAAACTAGCACTCCATCTGTTGTGACATTTAGTATTTGCTTTTCCTAAGAAACTGCTTATTGAATCAATTTCATATTAGCATTAAGAAATTCAGATCTTAGTTCACATTACACATACACACACACACACACACACACACACACACACACACACACACACACACAATTTCCCCTGAAACTGGAATCAGGCTGCCTGATTTGAGTACCTGAACTGCTCTTCCTAGCTGCATATGTGAAACACTGGACTAGTTTCTTAATCTCTGATCCTCAGTTGGCTTGTCTATAAAATGAAGATAATAGTCTCTTATATACATGATTGTTAAAAGGAATAACTGGGAGAATATATGCAAAGTGGTCCACATGATGCCTGGTATATAGGAAGTGTTCAATATGTGTTAATTTTCTTATTTGTATTATATTTTATGTTTTTCTATAACTATATTAAATAATAACATTGATGCAATACAAACATATTCTTATCTTTCACATAACAGCTAACATTTTCATGATTAAACTAATTCTGACTGTATTTTTTCAATGTAGAAGAGGAAAACATGTATAGAAATGGGAAATTCACTTCTCATTGCTTCTAAAGTGAATGCTCTTAAAAGAAAAGATGTAATGCTCCTCTAACCTGGCCCACATCCTTGGGGGTTCAGAAGTTAGAACCATCTCAAAAAATAGTCTTAAAGACACACCTGAGGAATCAGCATTCTTCAGAGGATGAGTCAGGGTAACCAGATGCACTAAGTGTACTTAGCACTAACTAAATAATCCTTGAGGCACACAGAAATCAGTGATCAGGAAAAGCCATTACTTAAGCTAACTAGCCTGTACTGTTTGTATATGAATGAAAGAAAGGAAGAAAGAAAAAGCTCTAAATAGAAGACAGCAGAAGATTGAGAGCCAAAGACTCTGACTAGGCATCAGAGAAAAGGACCGTTATTCATGTACTAAGTATATGAACAAGGCCCTAAGTGAATGATTGTTTCTCCCTTGTAAACTATAAGAAAAGACTGAGAACTCTCTTACTGGCTTCCTGGAAGATTTTATGACATGGTAAAGTTGGATGTCCTACTGAGCATTTGGATTTAACACACATTTTGGTCTTGCTAGTAGTCATGTTTCAGGGAAATAAATCCCTTGCAGAAAGTAGGTCTAAAGTACTTCTACTAATAACTTCTTCTACCTTAAAATGGAGATATTTTGAGCTTATACAATTTAAAAAGTGTATTAATTTCATTTCTTATTACACGTAAGCACTATTTAAGTATTCAAACAAATCATCTAGGACCCATTTAGGTTACAAAAGACCTATCTACGACATATTTATTGAGATTTACTCTTTCAGAGAGAATGCCAAATTGATACAAACTCTTCAGATGTCTGTCCTAACAATTTTTAGTTCTGAGAACACAAAATAGCTATGGACAATCAATTGTGGCATTTGAAACTGATTTGGTTCCCTTTCCAGCATCCATCTTGAAATAAAACAAGTAGCCTCATACTGAAAATCATTAGCAATCTGAACAATCAACTTTGTAAATACCAGTTAACATTCTGTCATGGAGTCCGGTCCATGATGCCCTTGAAATATCATGAGTATCTCTTCATTTGTTCATATGTACAACCTTCATTTTCATTCTGTGTCATTATTTCTTCTACTCTAAACTGCAGAAATTGTCTTCTAAATGGTTTCATTGCTTTTTTTTATTTTTATTCAAAACTGTGATCCTAAAATCTTTTATAAGCTATCACGTCCCAAGCATCTACTGTATGCTGCATATTCTGTGTCATCCCGAAAGCTTGATACAGAGAATTGAATCTAGTCCTCACAGTGATTCTGGGAATTAGAAGATGATAATGTAGACTGGTTCCTTCAAAGTTTACTCTAATTTTTTCCCAATGTGCCTTCCTGGGCTGAGGTAGGCAAGCTAAATGCCACATTACCCAGACTATTCCAGTCCAGGTTGCAGATGTCACTTTGTGCATTGTTCCCATGTGTTCATGCAAAACTTGAATTCGAACTGAAGTCAAGAAACATACAGAACTTGAAGTCCCCATTTACCTGTTGTAGGGTATGGCAGAGATTTTGTGATGCTGGACCTGAGAGATGTAGTGGTGACTTGTTAATATGGCAGTAGCTTCCTAATCATGGCAGGAGCAAATGTTTCTTTCTATGGTGGTCTAGTTCTGCAATGTGGCTTTGGGCAGCATTTTAAAACACTTATTATAAAGACCGTTTTCTTCCTCCAGTGCTTTTAAAAGTCACTTAACATTCTGCGTAACTCTCTTCATGCTTAAAGTATCCAGAGTGGATTATGATAACTGCAACTGAGCAACAACCTGCATATGCAAATATATTCCCACTGTACATCTGACACAGAATAGTTACATTTCTGTTAAATTTAATAGGTAGTTAATAGTAATTTAGGGTTCAAATTGAGGCAGAACTATCTGAACCATGCTTTTAACCATGATGTTCTAATGTGTGTGTACTTTCACTATTCCATTCTCCCACTATACATTCCTTACTGCTAAAACATCATTTGAATTTTCTTGTTATCAAAAGCCATTTTTAGTTTATCCCAAGCTCCTTTCTTGTGTTTTTTCTTATTTTTTTGGTCAGATAGTTAATTAGGTTCTTCTTAAGACGTTTAGAACACCAATTTGTGAGGCTAAGTTCCATTTGTCAGGGCAAACACAGATTGCAGGTAGCCCTGGAGTTGAGGAATAGCTTTGATTTTTTGTAAAATCTGTGCATCTCCAGCTTTTGGATTAATTTTGTGCTGCTCTGTAATCTCATATTTCTCTTTTTCCGTGTTGAAGACCTCACCTTCCTGGTGTCTGGGCTTCCACAGTTTCTTCTTCTTGAAGTAAGCATCAGTAAGGTGTTTAGGGGTTTTTACATTGCTGATATCAATTTTGGTTGAGGTGGCAATGACAAATTTCTAGTGTGTTCTTAGTAGAGCAACTTGAGTGAGTGCCAGAGGTCCAGTCACAAGTAACAAGCTACTAGACAGCTGCTTCAGGAAAACCACTCTCTTGCCCCTGTGGTGTCCAGTGAGGATGATCAGAATGGTCCTGGGGGTGTTGCTGGCTCACAGTTTTCTCACATGCTGACTGAAGGGTTTTTGCTGTGGATCAATAGCTTTCAAGGCACATCTTCAGTAGGACAATATCTAGGCATTTTGTGAAGTTTAACTACCCAGGTACCACTGTTCTTGTCACCACCAAATGGTTTTGTAACAGTTGCAAGAACTTTCTCCTTCTTTTTCTTTTCACCCTTGGATTTAGCGGCTGAGTACTTCTTGTACATGGCCTTTCTGCAATACATGGCAGATCGGGAATACCTGCCAATTCCTCTGACAAGGACAGGATTGCGGCCGCAATGGGGCTTCCCCTTCTTGGGCTTTTAGCCTTGAGGTTACCCTTTTTCACCTTGGCACCAGCATCAGCCTTCTTGGCTTCGGGTTTCTTCTCTTTAGTATTTGGCTTCTCAACTTTTTCACCAGCCATCTTGCAGATGGGAAAGAGTTCTTGTGTGTGTGTGTGTGTGTGTGTGTGTGTGTTCTGGCTTTTTTTTTTTTTTTCTCCTGCAAAGCACTCTACATTCCAGTGATGCTGAACTTATTCCTGGCCTTGCCCATCTATGTTGTTTCCACCATAATTCCTTCATCTGGAATCCTTTGCATTCACTTAACCCCCCCAAAATTCTATCTATAGCTTGAGGAATTTATCCTTAGATTATATGTTCCTCTGAGAAAATTGTAGTGTGCAATTATCTTTTCTTCTTAATTTCATATCTCATAGTATATCATTTCTTTGATAATTATACATATTATGCCTTATCATATTTCATTTACCATTATCTTATGCATTGAATTTTTAAGATCTGTGTCCATTTAATCTTTGTGGCTAGAAAGAAGGTTATTGGTACATGGACTTCTTGTAGTTCACTAAATGCTGATTACCAACATAGATCATAGCAAATCCAGGTGATCGGCTTCTTTTATTCATATAGAACATTTAAGATTATGGTTTTCAGTTGTAACTCTCACAAGTGTTCCATGGAAAGCTCCTTAAAACACAGATTCCTGAGCACCACTCTAAAAGTCTTACTCAGTAGGACAGGATCTGAGAATCCGTACTTTTAATGAGCTCCTGGGTAAAGTAAATGCTCCTAATCCTAGGACTACACTTTGTTCCAGTGGTAAGAAGAGTGGTAATTTTTATAAAACTTTATATTATTTGTCACAAAAACTGTTTCATTTGCTCACGACAATAGCTGTTAAATTTCTAGTATTATCCCCAATAAAATAAAATTAAGACTTTATTTATGTATGAAGTATAAATCATTCTCTCTGGTCACACTGCTAATAAGTACACGAACCAGATTTCTAACTCATGTTCATTAATTCTATGAGAGGAAAATAAAATCTTGGGACCCCATACTCACTAAGCAAAGGAAAAAGTCAATCTGGGAGCTGCATCATGCAAAACTGTCTCACATTTTTTTCCTAAATAGATAGCTACAAAGATAAAAGGCTACATACCTGTCTCACAATTTGCTCACAATTCCTTGTGGGCCCCAAGGTCTTTTCCCTAAAACAGTTCTGTTGAATTTCACACTGACAATGTAAGTTAACAGCTTATTTTCATAAGTACTGGACAAAGGACAGGACTTACAAGTCAACCCTCCCCTGTGCACAACTCACCTGAGACAAATGGCATATATGACGGTTTCTTCTGCTCTGTGCTGACTTTTGGAAAAATTCACTGAGTACAAGAGAAATGCATAACTATTTTCCCACTTCTACCTCATACATGTAAAATGTGGATTCAGTAAATGATCAAAGACTAAAAGAAATGAAACTGTTTGTGCCTTTTATCTACCTTATCTACCCTTCCTTTTTCGTTTCCTTCTTCTTTCCCCTACTGCTTGTCCTTTCCCTTTTAATATATATATCCCAAAACCCTCTTTGGAAAAAGCACGAATCAGAGATGTTTCTTGTGGTTTTGTGTTCCTTTTTCCTGGGCATATCCTCAATCTTGACAAAATAAACCTCTAAAATGATGGAGACTCACCTCAGTCATTTTCTTTGATTTACAATTCCAAATTCTATTCTTTTCCTTGATTCCATACTGCCACTTCACTCTCTTAGAGCTTGAATATAATATATAGCAAATACTTTTTTGTTAAAATTAGTTTATTTCTTTCCATCATGAAGATCAGAAATAAAATTTTCTTATCATAGATTTATTTAATAATTTTTGGTTATACTAATTTTATATCAAATGAATGAAGAATAAAAAACAGTTCTATACAACTTTGATCAAATAAAAAATCTTACAGAAGAAAAGGGAGGGTGGAACAAAACAGGAAGTATATATTCACATCTCCCTGATAATCCGGAAAAAAACTAGAAAGTTGAATACATGAGTCAAGACCCTTTTGGCTGCATATGACAGAAATCTAATCAGTTTAAGCAAAAAATAGAAGTTAAGGAGATTGAGCTTCATTTAAGGTTGTATCTAGGTGCTTAAACAATCCTGTTAATCTTCTCATTTTCTCTTCCACTGTCAGTAATTCTTTTACCTGATATGAAGTATTCTCATATAAGCTATATTCTCATGGTGGCCAGAGGGTCACCAGTAGCTCCAGGGATGAATCTTAGTAGTTAATAAACCCCCTGAGAGAGACAGTCTTTCCTCATAGTTCCTGTAAAAGTTGTCAGGCTCACATCTGTTTGCTCTGATTAGCTCAATTTGAGTCATATATCTGCCTAAGAACCAATTATTGTGACTCTTTAGAGTGCAGAATACCCAAATGAGACACGAAGACTGAACATGATGTTGATACTAAGAGTCTAACTTTGTAAAATATTTGAAGAGATTTATTCTGAGCCAAATATGAGTGACCAGGACCCACGACACAGCCCTCAGGAGATCCTGAGTACATTTGTCCAGTCTAGAAGGCGGGACAATTTGAAGTGGGAGAATGGGGGTGAGGGAGGTCACACTTAGACGAAGATTCAAAATTTTCCTCATTGGCAATTGGTTGAAAGAGTTATTGTCAATAGAAAGGAATGGAAAGGAATGTCTGGGTTATGATAAAAGGCTGTGGAGACCAAAGTTATATCGTGTAGATGAAGCCTCCAGATAGCACACTTCAGAGAAAATAGTTTGTAATTTTTTTTTTAATCAGATTTAAGGTCTGTGTTGATGTTAATGCTGGAGGGTAAATGAGGCATGTCTAACCCCCCATTTCCCATCATGGCCTGAACCAGCTTTCAGGTTAAATTTTAGAGTGCTCTGGCCCAGGAAAAGTCCATTCAGATGGTTGGGGATCCTAAGAATTTTATTTTGGTTTACATTTGTTAACAGGTAATTTTTTAAATGGGGCACTATTACCAAAAGTCAGGAAGTTTTCCAAAGTAGGCAAAAGCAAAAGATGTTTAACAGACCACTAATTATTCGGATATAAATTACAGGAAAGTCAATATGAATCTCTATATAAGGAAACATTATGTTGGTTTAGGAGTTTGAAGAAAGTAATCATGCATGTGGATGAAAGTATGCTGATTAGATGTTTTTTGAAGAGGCTTCCATGAGGTCAAAGAATTGTAGTCATTTCAACACTATAATTATTGTTTTTCTAAGAGATTAAAAACAACAAAAAAAGCCTAAGTAGAAATAAAAGGGCACACCTATGAAGAGAAAATTACTAATATTGATGTTTTTCAGGTATCAGAATTGTGACTGGTTTTTGTGGTAGGCTGTGTTATGTTCCAAATTATTTTCTGCCTCCTCCCCTGTTGGAAGATTACACATTTCTACATTTCATCATGTGACTTTCAGTGTCTTTCTATGGAAGGCATATACTTCCCTATCTCTTACACCATAATTGTTCAAATGATTTGCTCTAACCAAAGGAATGTGAGTAGAAGAAATAGTATGTCAGTTGTGTGCAGAAGCTGCAAGGTACACTGTTGGTTTTGGATTGGTCTCTTTTCCTCTGTCACAAAGATAGGATGTTCTCAATAAGGCCTTTGGGCTCCATTTTCAGCCTGGATCCTGGAATAAGGAAAAAATGTGTGGCAGGAGCAGAAATACAGCTAATTGTATTTGTTAATACAATTATTGTATTAATTGTATTATTAGCTGAAATACAACTAATACAAAAGGAAGAGAAAAAAGGATAAAGCAAAAAAAGCAAGTCTTTGTTCTTTAAAGCTATTTGAAATTTTGAGAAGGGAGCATTTGGTATAGCAACCTAAAAAAAAAAACAACTGACACAGTCTTATGTAAATTTTGTTAAATGACCTGGAAAAAGGGTTGCATAGTTTTCCATCCAATTTGCAGATAATACTAGGCCATTTTGAATAATGAAATAAAAACAAGAAAATTACCTGAGCCAAGTCTCAAGCATTATGCTAAGAGTGTTTCCTACTTTATTTTTAGTATCTTATTTAATCCTCTGTAAAACTCCATTAAAACATTATTAATTTCTTTACAGATACAGAAACTCACTGGTCCAGAATTATATATTTACTGCCAGACAGATTAAAACCTTGGCTTCAAGTGCCTGGCTTTCAAGAATGTACAAATTTTGGAGTGAATAGATAATACATAACACATATTCTAAGTGCTAACCCCCAAAATGGTAATGGAACTATGGACCCTAAAAATGCAGAAATTACTCTAAGGCATAGAGAAGAGCATATTTCCTAAGACACCTGAGTGAAATCATTGAGAACACTATAGACATGAGGAGGGAAATCTGAAAGGAGATACGATTAAAATCTAAAAAGTCATGTGGACAGTCAAAAAATAAACATGGTCTCAAATATAAATTTAACTGTAATCAGTTATGGTCTTCTGTTACATCAATACATTTAATTTAGAGTTAATAAAATTATGCTATGATTAGAATTATGTCTCCCCTCCCCAGATTCATACTTGAAGTCTTCATTTCTACTACCTCAGAATGTGATCTTATTTGGAAATAGGGTTGTTGCAGATGTAATTAGTTAATGTAAGATGAGGTCATACTGGAGTAAGGTGGGTCCCTAATCCATTATGTTGGGTGTTTTTATATATAGGAGAAATCTGGACACAGGCATGCACACAGGGAGAACACCATGTGAAGATGAAGACAGAGATCAGGGTGATGGAGAAGAAACTCGGGAACTTCAAAGATTGGAGACAAACCACTAGCAGCTAGGAAAGAGACCTGGACGGACCCTCCTTCACAGGCCTCCGAAGGAACCAACTCTGTCAGCAACTTGATCTGGGTTTTCTAGTCTCTAGATCATGAGACAACACTCTCTGTTGTTTAAGACACTTAGTTTGTGGTATTTTGTCACAGCAGCCTTAGCTAACAAATATAAATGGATTATTAACTTAGAAAATATATTGTAAATGTAAAGAACACATATCACTTTGTAGTGATAATTTAATAGCATAAAAATAAGTTTGTATAAATTCATAAATCATAAAGCTATAATGAGCTGCAAAGGAAAACGGTAATATTATTGTTCATGCTTTCAGTCTTTGAAGATTTCAGGGAGGAAAACCTGAAATAATGAAAATATTTCATTTTGTTTTATTTTAAAGGAATAAACATTGGCGATTGCTTCAATAATTACATATTAAGCTATAATAATTTTCTAGATTTAATTTTTAGAATTTGCCAAGACTGTCTAATATCTCCTAGTAAATTTTTAGTTACAAAATGTTAGCATAGTGGGAAGGGCAGAAGTATTTTAGCCTCATGTAGGAATAATATACGTCTTTATACCCTCCAGCCTTCAGCTAAAAATGGTGCCCTGACGGCAGGAGAGAGTTAATTCACATCCCAGATGCTTAACTTACTCCCTGAGAGTAGATTACTCATTGGCAGGACACGGTAATTCTTCATTGTAACCATTACCATAGCATTTTGTATTGTCAAGTGTTATGTGGTTTTGCAATCCTTAAAATCCCTTGGTGAAGTAAAGGGGATGACAAACAAAATTATGTCTGATTTACAGACTGGGGACCTGGGACTCAGTCAAGAGACAAAGCCATCATTGGTAAGGGCCATCCCAGAAGGCAGGAGCTCTGGCTCAGGTCTCTGTTTATCATATGGAGTGCAGGATAAAAACCTGAGGGATATCAGCTATGCATGCAACTTCTCATATTTCTTGGAACTTTAGCTCCCCACCCAAGCTGATTCTTGGCAGCAGCCATCTGTCAAAAAAAAATTAAAGTGACAAAGAAAGTTAAGTACAAATTGTGTACAGTGTGCTAGAATTTTAGCTATTCAGGGTTACAGATGTCTACAAAAGTAAAACAAAATACATTGTAACTTAACATTGACTCTCCTAAACTATATCACAAAGACTAAGGGCAAATATTCTTTACAATCTGCCACTACTTTCACAAGTTAATCCAGTTAAAAGCATCAGTGGAGGGGCAATAGGGGGCCAGGAGTTGCTTAGAAAAAATTCAAAGATCAAATTTTCTGTTACTTAGTATAATCTCATCTAAATCCATATGAATTTGAAAAAAATTAATATCTCTACCTTGTCACTTAATGATGAGATCAAACTGCCACTTGGCATTTATTCCACCAAGCATATTTTACCTACTATCACAGCTATAAATTCAGCATTTGTCAAGTGGTTGCTTATAAAACAATGCCGGGCTTTTTGCTGTGAGTGTTTTGAGGGAATACGCTCATATTTCAGCCTGCAACCCAGGATTCCAATTTTTGAAAACTGATAAAAATTTCAAAATGAAATATCTAAAAAAGAGTTCTTTAGAAGAAATCAACATTTGGCTCTCAACTGGAATCAGACATTAGACTACAAAGTCAGGGATGGCTGGCTAGTTCTCAAATTCCTGAAGTTGAATGTTGGCATTTCATGTCTGCTTTCAGTTGACTTTAAGATACAAGCAGCCAAAACAGATACGATTTTATGTAATTTAATGTTTGCTTCCTTTGATTTTATAAAGTTTAAAATGTTCTAACCCATTTTCCGGCTGCCAAGTCGAGATCCAGTGTGACCCTGGTGTCCCATTGATTCTAAAATCAATGATTGTGCTACCAGTGCTTAGAGAGCATGATTGCACTTTCAAGGCAAGCTGCTGGGTAGATGTGGCCTTTTTGAGTTGGACCAGTTTTTACTACAGTGAGGCAGAAGAGTTTAGAATCAGTGTAATAACCTCTTTAAATTGATGTCATTCAGGTCTAGGACTCTACTGGCAAAAAGACTTATATATGAAATTTATTGTTTGGGGAGTAACAGCTTTGGAAACAGCTGCCCCTATCTATGACAGAGAATATGCCAATGTTATTTTAGTAAGTTTACAATTTAATAAAATAAATACAATAATTAGACTTAATTGTATGATCCAAATCACTGCTTTTAAATCAATTATAGAATTTTTTTTATTTGGTGGCAGCTCTTAGTATCTACTGAGCTAATAACTCTAAAGAACAATAGCAAATTGATTATCATCATATGGTATTATATGTAATAAGGGGAAGGTCCTCAAACGTTCTTTTACTTGGATTTTTAAGATAAAATCACAAATCACACCCATTGCAAAATGTGTGGCAAGAAGCTTCTACTTTAGTGAGAAACTAAACTTTAAAAGAATGTAAATTATGAATTTTGTACAGCATTTTTTTTTTGAAATTTTTTTTTCTTTCTTTTTTCTTGGCCAGCCACCTTAACCTTACAGCCTAAGGCCCAAAATTTCAGTTGAGACTCAAAGGTTGACCAATAACATTAAATTCACCATTTTAACTTTTTTGAAGTGTACAACTCAGTGGCGTTTTTTATATTCACCATGTTGAACAACCATTTTCACTATCTAGTTCCAGAACACTTTCATCATCCCAAAAGAAATCCTGTACCCATTATGTAGTCACTTCTCTTTCCTCCTTACCCCCAAACCCCGGAAATCATTCATCTGTTTTCTATCTCAATTTATTTGCCTAATCTAGCTGTTTCATATAAATTAAATCATCATACAATACGTGACCTTTTGTGTCTATTTTTTTTTTTTTTTTTTTTTTTTTTTTTTTTTTTTTTTTTTGAGACGGAGTCTCGCTCTGTCGCCCAGGCTGGAGTGCAGTGGCGGATCTCAGCTCACTGCAAGCTCCGCCTCCCGGGTTCACGCTATTCTCCTGCCTCAGCCTCCGGAGTAGCTGGGACTATAGGCACCCGCCATCTCGCCCGGCTAGTTCTTTTGTGTCTATCTTAAACTTTTCCTTAGCATAATGTTTTCAAGGTTCATCCATGTTATAGCATGAACCAGTGCTTCATGCTATTTTATGGCTGGATAATACTCTATTGTATGGATATACCACATTTTGTTTATCCATTCATCAGTTCATTGACATCTGTGTTGTTTCCACCTTTTTCCTGAATATGAATATGAATACTGCTGCTAAAATTCATGTACAAATTCAAGTTGTTACAAAATTCTCCCTGGGAGTGGCATGGGCCTCTCATATCCCTCTTGAAGTCTCTTGTGGGACAAGATGAATATAATATGAGAGAAGCCATAGCTGATCTTGGAAAGATGGGAAAAGAAAGAGATAAGGTCCAACTGGTCATTAAAGAGAAAGGGAAAAGGAGATAAATAGAGTCTGCTGGACAAAAAAGGGAGGTCAAAAATATGCAGTGAGAATTACTAGTAAACAAATATGGTATCATCTGATCTCTTCCTGGATAGACAAAGAAATGATATATCAACCAAATGCAGTATCAGTCACCTTTGAAAAGACCCAACTCCTGATGAACAGTTTAAACTCCTTACTAGTGTCCCATCAAAAAAAAGAGGTAGAAGGAGCAAAAGGAACTATATCTAAAAAAACCTTCAATCTCTGTGTTCCCAGAGGTGTACTCCTCCTCAGCTTACAGATTAGGGTTGGGGCCAAGGTTCCCTTCACATGTGAGCAGTAGGAGGCAACTGGAGGCCCCATGTGGCATCCAAAATCTACTGGAGTTCAAAAACAAGTAGAGAAGCTTAGCTTTAGTGGACACAGGTGCATAATGAACATTAATTTGTGCTGTGGTAGATTTAGCTAGTGTCTTCTTTACCATCCCTTTATACACTGATTCATAGGACCAATTTGCTTCTCCTTGGAGTGGCCACCAATGGCCATTCCAAGTGTTGCCCCAGGGTTATCTACATACCCCACTATTTGTCATGGAATAATTGCTTGAGATTTAACTTGCAGCGCAATGCCACATTCTGTTAAACAGTTGCATTACCTTGCTGATAATATGCTAACCTCCAAACACTTGTCATTGCTACAGCAACACCTTGATGCCTTGTGCACTCATCTCTAATCCAGAGGAGGAGCCATTGAACCACAAAAGATGTATGGCCCAGGATCAGCTGTGAATTTCCTAGGGGTCACTTAGACAGGTAAGACGTGTCTTATCTCAAGCATAGTAATTGAAAAAAATACAACAATTTTTCACACCTAAAACAGTTAAACAGTAACAAAGTTTCCTAGGTCTTTTGGGATACAGGTGGGCTTTCATTCTACATTTAGCTCTATACCAACTAGTGGAACAGGGATCCAGTGGGTGCTGGAATAAAAAACATGAGGAAGCATTTGAGAAGGTTAATTTACTAATGACTCAGGGAAAAGTCTTATGTTCCTCTCTTCGCGGAATATCAATGTCTACAAATGGGATCATTATCCCTGAGTGAACCAGTTGGTCCCTCTGACAAGTCCATCATGGGAAAGCAGTTCCCATAGGATTTTGATCACAACTATGGAAGGATGCTAAAATCCACTATTCCCCAACTAAGCAACAGATCGTAGGAATATACAAGCCTTGCAACAAGTTAAACCCCTAACTGCTACTTTACTGGTAACAGTAAAAACAGGCCTGCCTATCAAGGGGTGGATAGAAGGGTTGTTTGCCAGGCCTGCCTCACCTATTGAACAGGTCTCCACTTTACAAAAGTGTCATGCATACCTGCAACAACGTAGCTCCCTCTCCACCAGTCCCCTGGGAGATAAACCACATGCTATTTTAGGGCCAGTACACTATCAGACCAGTACTGGTCCTACTCTGGAGCCCCCATAGTACTTCACCCAATTTTTAGTATGATTGTTTGTCTTTCTGTTGTTGAGTTGTAAGGGTTCTTTATGTATTTTGGATATTAGACCCTATATGATATATGAGTTGCAAATATTTTTTCATATTATGTAGGTTGCCTTTTCACTTTCTTGATATTGTCCTTTAATGTACAAATGCTTCAATTTTTGAATAAGCCCAATTTACCTATTTTTTTTTTCCTTTGGTTGCTTGTATTTGTGGTGTCATATCTAAGACTATCAAATCCAAGGTCATGAATGTTTATTTCTGTTTTCTCCTAAGAGTTTATAGGTTTAGCTCTTACATGTAGGTCTTTGTTCCATTTTTGGCTTAACTTTTGTATATTGTATGAAAAAATGCTTCAATTTCATTTTTTGCTTGAGAGTATCCAATTGTCTCAGCACCAAATAGCCTCTTGTTAAAGAGACTACTTTTTCCCATTGAATGATCTTGGCACCCTGGTCAAAAATCAATTGACCATGTATTGGTTTGTTCAAAGATTCTCAATTCTATTCCATTGATCTATATGTCTATCCTTATGTCAATACCATACTCTTTTGATTACTGTAGCTTTGTAGTAAGTTTTGAAATTAACAAATGAAGTTCTGTAAGTGTATTCTTCCTTCTCAAGATTGTTTCGGCTATTTTAAGTCCCTTGCAATTCCATATGAATTTTAGAATAAGCTCTTCTATTTCTGCAAAAAAAAGTCATTGAAAGTCTGATAGGGATTATGTAAATCTGAACGTTATTTTAGAAAGTATTACTATTGGCCAGGCACAGTGGCTCACGCCTGTAATCCCAGCACTATGGGAGTTTGAGACAGGCAGATCACAAGGTCAGGAGATCAAGACCACGGTGAAACTCTGTCTCTATTAAAAATATACAAAAAATTAGGTGGGCGCGGTGGTGGGGGTCTGTAGTCCTAGCTACTCAGGAGGCTGAGGCAGGAGAATAGCGTGAATCTGGGAGGTGGAGCTTGCAGTGAGGTGAGATTGCGCCACTGCACTCGAGCCTGGGCGACAGAGCGAGACTCGGTCTCAAAAAAAAAAAAAAAAAGAAAAGAAAATATTACTATTTTAAGTATATTAAGTCTGCAAATCAATGAACACAGTATATTTTTCTATTTATTTAGTCCTCTTTAATATCTTTAAGCAGTGTTTTTTAGTTGCCAACGCAAAAGTCTTATAACTTTGTGGTTAAATACATTCCTTCTATTTCATTCTTTTGGGCTAGTATAAATGGAATTGTTTTCTTAATTTCCTTTTTGGATAGTTCATTGTTAGTATATAGAATTACAACTGATTCTTTTGTATGTTGAACTAATGTTTTGCAACTTTGCTGAATTAATTTCATGAATCATTTTTTATATTATAGTAACTAATCAAGCACAGTAGAGAATGGCTTAATAATTTGGGTTCAGTAGGCTAGTAGAAAAAAAACTACTGTATTTAAAAAGAAGAGAAATATTTTCTTATATTTTATTTAAATTATATTATTCTCTCTTCATATATCTGTTTCACACAATAAAAGTGTATTTAAGGATAAATCTCTGGCTGTGACCAAAATAATAAATATACACTGGCTTTCAGAATGACTATTTTTTATGTCAACAAAACATTGTTTGTCTGGCGGATAAATAATAAACCCGCCAGACAAAACCTACAAATCATTGGATAATTTTTTTAAAAAACCTAGGAGTTAAGCAAAACATATTTGAATTAACAGGAATAGTTTTAAAAATATTCAAAGGCCTATTTTAACACTCTAAAACTTGCAGATATTTCTTGTGCAAAAAAAAGTATTTCAGTGCGTGTGAGGCTGTATGCCTTCTCTGCTGATCTATTAGTAGAAACTTTATAGTATTTACACACAAGCTAAAACCAGAGCACCAGAAAATCTACCACTACAAAGAAAACAAATACGCGAAATTTAGGTCCTAAAGTGTTAAAAAAATTTGATCAATAAGCAAAGATTATTTATAAAACATTTAAAATCTTAGAGATAAGAGAGAAATGGCCCAATGCCATGGAAAGAATCTAGCTCAGAGCTAATTTTATGATTTAGAAAGGGTAGAAATGAGAATTTAATTCTCTAGCAATAAAGAAAAAGAATGAAGGCAGAAATAGATTGCTTCAGGGATAAGACTGATCACAAAGAAAAACTGAAGGAGCTAGATGGTTAATGGCCAAATACAGGAGACAAAAACCTGGATAGAATCAGATTTCAAATTAAGAGCTTCATAAACATAGTAAGTGATGTATAGGGAGCTTAAACCACATAATTGTGAACCTATAACATATCTAATTATGATACTGGTAGTACCTGATGTTCCTACACAGTAGTGTGAAGTAACTACGTAAAACACTTTCATAGATAAATGAAAGTAAAAAAGATGAAGGTTTATGGCAAAAATGGCATGTTGTTTAAAATAACTTTTTGTTAAGGCTAAGTTCCCTTTAATAGTAGTAGTAAAGTGATCCGTTAGTTTTTTTTTTTATGTTGTTGTTTGTTTGTTTGTTTTTGGTGTTGCTATAAGCTGTTTTATCATGCTGATCTGCTAGTGTTTGAAACTACCATAAAAGGATGCTATAAACACCTCTACGCATATAAACTAGAAAATCTAGAAGAAATGCATAAATTCCTGGACACTTACACCCTCCCAAGACTAAACCAGGAAGAAGTCAAATCCCTGCATAGACCAACAGCAAGTTCTGAAATTAAGGCAATAATTAATAGCCTACCAACCAAAAAAAGCCCAGGAGCAGATGAATTCACAGCCGAATTCTACCAGAGGTACAAAGAGGAGCTGCTACCATTCCTTTTGAAACTATTCCAAACAATAGAAAAAGAGGGACTCCTCCCTAACTCATTTTATGAGGCCAGCATCATCCTGATACCAAAAGCTGGCAGAGACACAACAACAACAACAACAACAACAACAACAAAAACACAAAATTTCAGGCCTATATCCCTGACGAATAGCGAAATCCTCAATAAAATACTGGCAAACTGAATCCAGCAGCACATCAAAAAGTTTATCCACTAGGATTAAGTCAACTTCATCCCTGGGATGCAAGCCTAGTTCAACATATGCAAATCAATAAGAGTAATCCATCACATAAACAGAACCAATGACAAAAACCACATGATTATCTCAATAGATGCAGCAAAGGCCTTTGATAAAATTCAGCAACCCTTCATGCTAAAAACTCCCAATAAGCTAGTTATTGATGGAACCTATCTCAAAATAATAAGAGCTATTTATGACAGATCCACAGCCAATATATACTGAAGGGGCAAAAGCTGGAAACATTTCCTTTGAAAACCGGCACAAGAAAAGAATGCCCTCCCTCGCCGCTCCCATTCAACAAATTGGAAGTTCTAGCCAGGGTAATCAGGAAAGAGAGAGAAATAAAGGGTATTCAAATCGGAGGAGAGGAAGTCAGATTGTCTCTGTTTGCATATGACATGATTGTATATTTAGAAAATCCCATTATCTCAGCCCAAAATCTCCTTAAGCTGATAACCAATTTCAGCAAAGTCTCAGGATACAAAATTAATGTGCAAAAATCACAAGCATTCCTATACATCAATAATAGATAAACAGAGAGCCAAATCATGAGTGAACTCCCATTCACAATTGCTACAAAGAGAATAAAATACCTAGGAATACAACTTACAAGGGATGTGTAGGATCTCTTCAAGGAGAACTATAAACCACTGCTCAAGGAAATAAGACAGGACACAAACAAATGGAAAAACATTCCATGCTCATGGATAGGAAGAATCAATATCATGAAAATGGCCATACTGCCCAAAGTAATTTACAGATTCAGTGCTATCCTTATCAAGTTACCCTTGACATTCTTCACAGAATTGGAAAAAACTACTTTAAATTTCATATGCAACTGAAAAAGAGCCTACATAGCCAAGACAATCCCAAGCAAAAAGAACAAAGCTGAAGGCATCATGCTACCTGACTTCAAACTATACTACAAAGCTACAGTAACCACAACAGTATGGTAATGGTACCAAAACATATATACAGACCAATGGAACAGAACAGAGGCCTGAGAAATAATGCTACACATCTACAACCATCTGATCTTTGACAAACCTGACAAAAACAAGCAATGGAGAAAGGATTCCCTATTTAATAAATGGTGTTGGGAAAACTGGCTAGCCATTTGCAGAAAATTGAAACTGGTCCCCTTTTTTTACACCTTATACAAAAATTAATTCAAGATGATTAAAGACTTAAATGTATGACCTAAAACCATAAAAACACTAGAAGAAAACCTAGGCTAAATACCATTCAGGACATAGTCATTGACAAGGACTTCATGACTAAAACATCAAAAGCAATGGCAACAAAAGCCAGAATTGACAAATGGTATCTAATTAAACTAAAGAGCTTCTGTACAGCAAAAGAAACTGTCATCAAAGTGAAAAGACAACCTACAGAATGGGAAAAAATGTTTGCAATCTATCCATCTGACAAAGGGCTAATATCCAGAATCTACAAGGAACTTAAACAATTTTACAAGGAAAAAACAAACCACCCCATCAAAAAGTGTAGGATGAAGGATATGAACAGGCACTTCTCAAAAGAAGACATTTATGTGGCCAACAAACATATGAAAAAAAGCTCATCATCACTGGTCATTAGAGAAATGCAAATGAAAACTACAATGAGATACCATCTCACGCCAGTGAGAATGGTGATAATTAAAAAGTCAGAAAACAACAGATGCTGGAGAGGATGTGGAGAAATAGGAAAGCTTTTACCCTGTTGGTGGGAATGTAAATTAGTTCAACCATTGTGGAAGACAGTGTGATGATTCCTCAAGGATCTAGAACCAGAAATACCTTTTGACCCAGGAATCCCATTACTGGGTATATATCCAAAGGATTATAAATCATTCTATAATAAAGACATATGCACATGTATGTTTACTGCAGCACTATTCACAATAGCAAAGACTTGGAACCAATCCAAATGCCCATCAATGATATAATGGATAAAGAATATGTCACCATAAAAAAGGATAACTTCATGTCCTTTGCAGGGACATGACTGAAGCTGGAAACCATCATTCTCAGCAAAGTATTACAGGAACAGAAAACCAAACACTGCATGTTCTCACTCATAAGTAGGAGTTGAACAATGATAACACATGGACACAGGGAGGGGAACATCACACACTGGGGCCTGCTGGGAGGTGGGGGCCTAGGGGAGGGATAGCATTAGGAGAAATACCTAATGTAGATGATGGGTTGATGGGTGCAGCAAACCACCATGGCACGTGTATACATATGTAACAAACCTGCACGTTCTGCACATATATCCAAGAACTTAAAAGTATATAAAAAAGGAAAGTTCAGGTCAACATCCACCAATGTAGAAAATCATTTAGCACTCAAAATTTCAGAGGGCATTTATACCTAAAGGTCAACTCTGCCTCCAGCAAAGTCAACATGGGAATAGATTGGGTATCTTAAAACTAAAAATGTAAATTAGTGGATGATTATTTCTTTCAGGAAATGGTTTTCATTTACAAAATTTTAAATATGACATCCTTTTCTTGTAATTGAAATGATCCCAATGTTAAAACATTTTCATAGATTATTAGACCATCTTTTATAGTAAGGTGAGATAAACTCAGGAGGATATTCACTCTTCCATCCAGTGGACATTGTAATGCAATCCTGAGGTTCCTTTCAATGAAGGACTTACAGCCTCAGCTGGTGGAGAGTGATGTTGACTGACAGCTTTGAACAGTCAGTGCTTTCAAAAGATTGACTCAGCTGCAGAGAGCCACCTTGCACTATGTCACACTCATTCCTGGGATGGCCCACATCCAATGACTGATCTAGGCAAAGGTATAAAGGCCACCTATCTTAGCCCAATTTAGAACAACTCTGAAGGTCCAGTCTGTCTCCAGAGTGCCCCCTAGGATTGACTGAGCCTGCTCTTCAGTTTGGATTACTGCTCAACTTCTGCTCAATCTTTCTTCCTCCCTCTCCGTTCTGAGTGTTGATCTCAAAGATTCTTAAAAACATTCTTCATGTTAAACTGTGTACCAGAGGCTATTTTCCAAAGAGCCCAACATAACATTATAGAAAATGCATCAGAAATAGTAGAATATTGAAGAAAAATGAAAAAAAAAAAGAAGAACTTAGATATTAGGGAGTATACAATTAAGGTTCAAGCTAATTAAATACAGTAGTTTAAAAAATGTTTACGTATAATCTAAACGATATGACTTTCAATTTTTTTAATTATGTTACTGGAAGTAAAAAAAGGTATTCCCTTTACCTCCTCCCATCTATAAGAAAATATAATTTATATGCACTTTATTATTGATGAATAAAATAAGAAATACTAATAAAACTGAAAAAAGTGGAAAAATGAAACAGGGAAAGGGCAAAATTCTATGATCATTTTACTGTACCAGTTCATCTATGGTTCTTTTCCATTTTCACTTCTAATCCTGTTCTATACACAGACTCTTTTTTTCATCTACTTTTACCACATCAGACATTGCCTAGAGATTATTGTTGACTGTGAATCACAAACATGTATTCTTGCCACAGAAAGCACATTGTAAAGTTTAAACATGCAATCCATTCTTATACAGCCTAAGTAGCTATATCTAAGTTTTATGGCTGAAGCTGGAAACCATCATTCTCAGCAAAGTATTACAGGAACAGAAAACCAAACACTGCATGTTCTCACTCATAAGTGGGAGTTGAACAATGATTAACACATGGACACAGGGAGGGGAACATCACACACTGGGGCCTGTTGGGAGGTGGGGGCCTAGGGGAGGGATAGCATTAGGATTCATAGCGTAGTAGTTTTCCAGGGCTGCCATAACAAAGTACTACAACTGGGTGGTGTCTTAAATGACAGAAATTTACTGTTTAGTAGTTCTGGTGATTAGGAGTTGATCAAGATATGGGCAGGGTCGGTTCCTTTTGAGGGCTGTTGAGGAGAATCTGTTCCATTCTCTCTCCTAGCTTCTGGCATTTTCTGGCAATCTTCAGTGTTTCTTTTCTTCAGGAACACTAAGACACCCTGATCTCTGCCTTCGTCCTCACTTGGTGTTGTCCGTGTGTGTATGTTTCTGTATCCAAATTTCCCCTTTTATAAGGATGCTGTCATATTGGATTAGGACCCACTCTAATGACCATATATTAACTTAATCATCTGCAAACACATATGAAAAGATTTTCTCTTCTGTACAAGTTGCAAGAAGTTCTACTAACATGTACATTGAGAGTAGCCTAATACTTCCAATAACATTGCTATAATATTTGTATATATATAGTATATATATATATTTTTTTTTTTCTGATGGGCTTCATCCAAATTGCTATAATATTTAGCCTGAGCAATACAAAAACATCTTACTTTGTTGTGCAGCATTTCTTATGTTACCAACAACCTGGCATGAGCAAAATTTAACTCAACAAATCAACATATATTGACTGATTGACTGTAACATGCAAAATATTCTGCTATGTATTTTGGGTAATATGAAGATATATAAACGGAAGACTTTCCTTTTGAAGACTTTATAATATTGTGTTTATATAAACACCAAGGATAAATAAAACAGACACACAGACCAATGGAACAGAATAGAAAGCCCAGAAATAATGCCACACCTACAACTATCTGATCTTCAACAAAGTTGAAAAAAACAAGTGATGGGGAAAGAACTCCCTATTCAATAAATTGTGCTGGGACAATTGGCTAGCCATATGTAGAAGATTGAAACTGGATTCCTTTCTTACACCATATATAAAAATCAACTCAAGATGGATTAAAGACTTAAGTGTAAAACTCAAAACTACAAATTCTGGAAGATAACCTTGGCAATATTCTGGACATAGGAATGGGCAAACATTTAATGATGAAGACACCAAAAAGCAATCACAACAAAAGCAAAAATTGACAAATGGGATCTAATGAAACTTAGGAGCTTCTGCAAAAACAGAAAAAGAAACTATCAAAAAAGTAAACAGACAACCCATAGAATGAAAGAAAATATTTGCAAACTATCATCTGACAAAAGTCTAATATGCAGCATCAATAAGGAACTTAAAATAATTTACAAGAAAAAAACAGGACTTCATTAAAAAATAGCCAAAGGACACAAACAGACACTTTTCAAAAGAAGACATACATACGACCAACAAGCATATGAAGAAAAACTCAACATCACTGATCATTATAGAAATGTAAACCAAACCACAATGAAATATCATTTCATACCAGTCAGAATGGCTATTATTAAAAGCCAAAAAATAACAAATGCTGGCAAGGCTGCAGAGAAAAAGGAATGCTTATATACTGTTGGTGGGACTGTCAATTAATTTGACTGTTGCAGAAAGTGGTGTGGTGATTCCTCAAAGAGCAAAAACAAAACTACCTTTTGACCCAGCAATCCCGTTACTGAGTGTATATCCAAAGGAATATAAATCATTCTACCATAAAGACACATGCAAGTGAATCTTCATTGCAGCATTATTCACAACAGTAAAGACATGGAATCAACCTAAATGCCCATCAATGACAGATTGGATAAAGAAAATGTAGTACATATATACCATGGGATACTATGCAGCCATTAAGGAAGAATTAAATCATGTCCTTCGAACATAGATGGAGCTGGAGGCCATTATCCTTAGCAAACCAAAGCAGAAAAGGAAAACCAAATACCACATGTTCTCACAAGTAAGAAGGAGCTAAATAATAGGAACTCATGAACACAAAAAGGGGAACAACAGATACTAGGGCCTACTTGAGGGTGGAGGAGGGGAGGAGAGACAGGATCAGAAAACATAACTAGTGGATACTCGGCTTAGTACCTGAGTGATGAAATAATCTGTACAACAGTCTTCCATAACACGAGGTTACCTACATAACAAACCCGCACATGTACCCCCGAACCTAAAGAAAAATATTTTTTAAAAAACAAAACACACCAAAGATACAAAAGGCATTTATGTTCACTGTCTGCAGTTTCAGAAAAACGTTACATAGTTCTTCAGTTTGGCCCACATCTCATCATTGCAAAATTTGTTTGTACTCTGACGGCTTAAAGTTGTAAAAATTCCTTGAATCTTGAAATTCTATGAATTTATACCATTAATTACATTGAGAATGACTGTAATAGAACAAGTACTTACCAACTGTTAAATTTAAAAACTGTTTTATTGTGGTTTAAATAAAATAAAATAATAATCTATTTGCACAAAGTTTTAAATTGGTAAACCACTGTGTTGCTCTAAGATCAATAGTTACATTTATTTGACACTCAAGAAAAATTATCCCGAGGTATCAACTTCATGTTTTTAGTTGACAGTGAAGTTTTAGTCATAGAATCTGGGTAACTTTCTGCTAAATAAAACCTTTTTTATTGTGGTTTAAATAAAATAAAATAATGATCTATTTGCGCAAAGTTTTAAATTGTTAAACCACTTTGTTGCTCTAAGATCAGCAGTTACATTTATTTGACACTCAAGAAAAATTATTCCCAGTTATCAACTTCATGGCTTTAGTTGAGAGTGAAGTTTTAGGCATAGAATCTGGATGAGTAATTTTCTGCTAAAAATTTGCTCTGTGACCCCTTACCAAAAAACATGCAATACATCATTATTCTTACATAAAACACAGCATGATTAATGCTATGCTCAATTTGTTGTCTCATAATTGCTTAAAAAACAATAATAATTTAGGCACGTAAGAACCACTCTCTAAGAAGACGGGCTTGTGTCATGTTCCACATAATCCTATAGATTACACAGATCCTATTGACTTCTAAAGCAATCTACAAGATTAATTTTAAAATAAGATAACTTTTATTTTTGGAATAGTGTCTTTTTTATAAATCATTTTGCTATCAGATTAAAGACATATTTAAACTCTGAGAAGATAAATTTCAGCACTGAACTTTTTGTTCAGGCTTACTAAGTGTCTCTGCTTATATTTATTTATTCATTTATTTATTATACTTTAAGTTCTAGGGTACATGTGCACAACGTGCAGGTTACATATGTATATATGTGCCATGTTGGTGTGCTGCACCCATTAACTCGTCATTTACATTAGGTATATCTCCTAATGCTATCCCTCCCACCTCCCTCACCCCATGACAGACCCCAGTGTATGATGTTCCCCACCCTGTGTCCAAGTGTTCTCATTGTTCAATTCCCACCTATGAGTGAGAACATGAGGTGTTTGGTTTTCTGTCCTTGCAACAGTTTGCTCAGAATGATGGTTTTCAGCTTCATCCATGTCCCTACAAAGGACAGGAACTCATCCTTTTTTATGGCTGCATAGTATTCCATGGCATATATGTGTGACATTTTCTTAATCCAGTCTATCATTGATGGACATTTGGGTTGGTTCCAAGTCAGATGAGTAGATTGCAAAAATTTTCTCCCATTCTGTAGGTTGCTAGTTCACTCTGATGGTAGTTTCTTTTGCTGTGCAGAAGCTCTTTAGTTTAATTAGATCCCATTTGTCAATTTTGGCTTTTGCTGCCATTGCTTTTGGTGTTTTAGACATGAAGTCCTTGCCCATGCCTATGTCCTGAATGGTA
>NW_016806329.1:1801542-1822052 GCF_001698545.2 Rhinopithecus bieti | reverse complement strand
GTATAGTTTGAAGTCAGGTAGCGTGATGCCTCCAGCTTTGTCCTTTTGACTTAGGATTGTCTTGGCAATGCGGGCTCTTTTTTGGTTCCATATGAACTTTAAAGCAGTTTTTTCCAATTCTGTGAAGAAACTCATTGGTAGCTTGATGGGGATGGCATTGAATCTATAAATTACCTTGGGCAGTATGGCCATTTTCACGATATTGATTCTTCCTATCCATGAGCATGGTATGTTCTTCCATTTGTTTGTGTCCTCTTTTATTTCATTGAGCAGCGGTTTGTAGTTCTCCTTGAAGAGGTCCTACACATCCCTTGTAAGTTGTACTCCTAGATATTTTATTCCCTTTGAAGCACTTGTGAATGGGAGTTCACTCATGATTTGGCTCTCTGTTTGTCTGTTATTGGTGTATAGTAATGCTTGTGGTTTTTGCACATTGATTTTGTATCCTGAGACTTTGCTGAAGTTGCTTGTCAGCTTAGGGAGATTTGGGGCTGACACGATGGGGTTTTCTAAATATGCAATCATGTCATCTGCAAACAGGGATAATTTGACTTCCTTTTTTTCTAACTGAATATCCTTTATTTCTTTCTCCTGCCTGATTGCCCTGGCCAGAACTTCCAACACTATGTTGAATAGGAGTGGTGAGAGAGGGAATCCCTGTCTTGTGCCAGTTTTCAAAGGGAATGCTTCCAGGTTTTGCCCATTCAGTATGATATTGGCTGTGGGTTTGTCATAAATAGATCTTATTATTTTGAAATATGTCCCATCAATACCTACTTTATTGATAGTTTTTAGCCTGAAGGGTTGTTGAATTTTGTCAAAGGCCTTTTCTGCATTTATTGAGATCATCATGTGGTTTTTGTCTCTGGTTCTGTTTATATAATGGATTACATTTATTGATTTTCAGCATTGAACTTTTATCTCCCCTATGACATCATCCACTAAGATGACGATAAATACAACTTCAGATCTTTTATTATTTGACTGTAGAGAAAATTATATATTTAAGTACCAAGGTAAAGTGAATACAGTTGATCATTTAGATCTACCTCACATGATGATAAACTTATAATCTTCAGAGTATATGTCATTCTGGATATCTAAGTTATCTAGATAGCTGAGCTGTAAATATTGAGTAAAACATTTAATTGTTTTCAATGAATACATTTCTTAACTCTATTATGCATTTTACTGTTAGTAGAAGATATTTAATAAAATTTACCTAACACAATAGTCATTGGTATATAATAGTTGATTTTAAATAGAAAAATATGATTTTAGACACAGATAGGTAACAGAGAGATTTCATTTTAAGGGGAGCCCTGACCAAGATATGCGTTCTGAGTTTTGCTTTCTTGATATCAGTTTGATTTTAATCTGTTGCCTCATTATATAAGCTACCTTGTGAAAAAGCATGGGTTCTAATTGGTATAACATGAGTTCACGGATGTTATTTTCTATGTGGCATTTCTTTTCATACTGTCCAGAATAACTTATTCTTCACTCTGTTCAACATAATCATTCAAAATTTTGAACCCCTACAACTGAACATCATTGGCTCAAAGCTACTTCTGCCAACTTGCATCCTCTGTTCTCTATTAATTCTCTTGCTTTCAACAGGGCATGAAGAAAACATAATCCCTATCTTCTCAATAATTAGGTAAAAAAATAAAATTGGAGACTGCTTACTATAAATTCTACATATATACACATATATATATGCATGTTTGGGTATGTGTGTATATATATGAGTAATTCTGTGGACAAGAGTGTAAGCTTTTTCACTGGGCAAAAGCATCATGACATTGAATTGGGCAACGATTCATTGGATATGAAACCAAAGGCATAGAAAACAAAAGAAAAAAACAGACAAATTAGATTTCATGAAAATTTTTTAATGTATGCCTCTAAAGATAATATCAGAGTAAAAAGGCAACTCACAAGATGGGAGAAAATATTTGCAAATCATATATCTGATGAGGAATTAATATCTAGAACATTGCAAATAACTCCTAAAACTCAACAACAACAAAAAGCAACCTAATTTATATATCCAATAAGTAATTAATATCCAGAATATATAGAGAAGTCAAAAAATTCAACAACAAAAAACAAACAACCCACTCAAAAATAGACAGAGGAGTTGAATAGACTTCTCCAAAGAAGATATATGAATGACCAATAAGCACATGAAATGATACTTAACATCACCAATAATTAGAAAATGCAAATTAAGACTACAGTGAAATAGCAGCTCACACCCAATAGTATGGCTACTATGAAAATAACCAGAAAATAACAAGTGTTGGCAAGGATGTGGAGAAATTGCAACCCTTGTGCACTGTTGGTGGAAATGTAAAATAGTCTAGCCACTGTGGATAACAATATGGCAGTTACTCAAAAAATTAAAAATAAAATTACTATGTGATCTAGCAAATCCACCTCTGGATATATATCCAAAAGAAAATACAGCATCAAAGAGATATTTGTACAATCACATACATAGCTGCATTATTCACAATAGCTAAAATGGGGAAGCAGACCAAGTGTCCATTATTAATTTATGGATAAGCAAAATGTGATATATACATACAATGGAAAATTTCACCTTATAAGAGAAGGAAATTCTGACATATTTCATGTCAGAATTGGTGAACTTTGAGGACATTATTCTGTGTGATATAAACCAGTCACAAAAGGACAAATAAATGTATGATTCCACTTATATAAAGTACCTAGAGTAGTCAAATTCATAGAGACAAAAAGTAGAATGGTGGTTGCCAGCGGTTAAAGTTTGGATATAGAGTTTCAGGATTACAAAATAAGTTATAAAGATGGATGGTGGTTATGGTTGTACAGCATTATAAATGTCTTTAATCCCACTGAATTGTACACTTAGAATGGTTAAGATGGCAAATTTTATGTTGTATGTAACTTATATTAAAATTGGGAGTAAAAAATGCCTCCAACATTTTCTTAATGCGTGACATTTATGAGATTCTAGGTATAACTAACTTCAGGGATTATACTTGACCTACATAAATAAATATGGTCAATCTCTCTATATAATTTTTATATAAATGGTCAATATTAAATGTCATTATAATTTCTTAGCATAGTTACATTTTCCATTTCTGGAGGCTTATTAATAAATCCCATACCAAATTTAGGTATACTCATTGGGAAAGTCTGATTTTAAATAATGGAAAATTTTACAGATAAAATATACTTTCAGCAGTCTTGGAGACATCTCAAAGAGGTAAGTAATCATTTTTCAGAACTGTTAATAGCTGTTGATTGGGAGAAATATACTATAGCAATATGCCATTAAAGCAAAACAAAACAAAACAAAAAGTATCTTTAAAATCAGATACAGAATTACAAGTCACAAGGGAAGACCGATCAAATTTTAGTTTCTGTTTGAAATTTAGTTGCTTCTCACAGGGGGAACTCTAAATAACATGCACTAGTGTGAATAAGAGAAGGGATTTATTTATGTCACTGAAGTTAATTATAAACCAGGGAAATATAGGAAGAGTCTGACACTGTAACAGTAATGACATAAATCTCGATAGTGTCCACATAATGAGTCATTCTGCTCATGAAATCGCTTTTGTAATAACATTTAGTATTCTTAAAGTTAACACATTAAGCAAAGGCTAAATTGGTCAGTAACACTAACAGACCATAGATGACTTAAAATATTCCTATTCAATTCAGTAGCAAGAAAACAAATCCAATTAAAAAACAGGCAAATGACCTGAATAGATATTTCTCAAAATAAAGCATACAAATGGCCAAAAAGCATATGAAAAAAATGCTCACTATCATTAATCATTAGGAAAATTCAATTTTAAACCATAATGAGATATCATCTCACACCTGTTAGAATGGCTATTATCAAAAAGATGAAAGACAACAAATGTTGGTGAGGATAGAAAAACGAGGACCCATGAACACTGTTGGTGGGAGTGTTAATTAGTACAATTATTATGGAAAACAGTATGGAGATTACTCGAAAAATTAAAAATAGAACTATCATATGACCCAGCAATCACATTAGTGGGTATATATCCAAAGAAAATAAAATCAGTATGTGGAAGAGATATCTGCACCCCCATGTTTATTCCAGCATTATTCACAATAGCCAAGATAATGGAATTAGCCTAAGTATCCATTAACGGATGAATGGATAAAGGAAATGGGTTATGTATACACAATGGCATACCACTGAGCTTTAAAAAAGAAGGAAATCCTATCATTTGCAATAACATAGATGAACCTGAAAGATACTACATTAAGTGAAATAAACCAGGCACAGAAAGACAAATATCACATGATCTCACTTTATGTAGAATATTAAAAAGTCATGCTCATAGAAACAAAGTAGAATGGTGGTTTCCATGGGCTGCAGGAGAGAGGCTGGGAGATATTGGTCAAAGGATCTAAAATTTCATATAGATAGAAGGGATAAGTTCAAGAAATCAATTTGTATATGATAACTATAGTTAATAACAGTTTATTATATTCTTAAAATCAAAGGTGAATACACTCAAGTGTTTTCACCACAAAATGCAAATATGTAAGGTAATGCATATGTACAATTTTATTTTTTCAATTAAAACATGAATGAATTTAATTTAAAAAGAAGGTGGTGTTCAGTGGATTATGAGTATATGGAGAAGGGGAAGATGTTGGTTAAAGTTTTGGTTAGAAAGGATGAATAAGTTCTGGAGCTCTATTGTACAGCATCGTGACTACAGTTAATGATAATGTATATTTGACAATTTCTAAGAGACTAGATCTGAAATGTTTTCACCACACACACATACACACATTAACTGTGAGGTGATGGATATATATATATATGTATATATATTTTTTTTGGGGGGGTGGTCAGAGTCTTGCTCTGTCGCCCAGGCTGGAGTGCAATGGCATGATCCCGGCTCACTGCAACCTCTGCCTCCCAGGTTCACACCATTCTCCTGCCTCAGCCTCCCAAGTAGCTGGGACTACAGGTGCCCACCACCACACCCGGCTAATTTTTTTGTATTTCTAGTGGAGACTGGGTTTCACTGTGTTAGCCAGGATGGTCTTGATCTCCTGACCTTGTGATCCGCCCACCTCTGTCTCCCAAAGTGCTGGGATTATAGGCGTGAGCCACCGTGCCTGGCTGGTGATGGATATATTTACTGGCTTAATTAAGCCAGTGGCTTAATATTTACTGGCTTCATTTCATAATGTATACATACATCAAAACATCACATTGTACTCCAAAAATATACACTATTTTATTTGTCAATTATTCCTCCATAAAGCTGGAAATATAGAAGATAAAAAAATAAATAATATTCCTAGGGAATAAAACTGCTTCATCAAAATGAGCTGTGTAATTATCAAATAAGAGATGTGTTTTCTCAAAAAAATTGAATGTCAAGTGATAGTGATAATTCAGTTCAAAAAGATGAAAACAAACTAGCTGAAGCAAATAGGAGACTTACTGGAGGACATTACTGGAAAAGATCAATTGGTGGTAGAGGAAGGTTCCTGTCAGATATTTCTCTGTGTGTGTGTGTGTTTATTTAAGAGAGGGAAAGAGAGAGACAAGCAGAGAGGGCCAGGTAGGCAGGAAGGAAGGAAGGGAGAAGGGAGGGAGGCTGAGAGAGAGAGAGAGAGAGAGAGAGAGAGAGGATGTATTGAATAGCCAAAGCAATAGCTATAACAAACTTTTACTTATGGAGCAAAAATATAAAGGAAAATATAATGGAAATCAAATATAAACTGTAAATATATTTGAAATATCTAAATGTATGTAAATAACTTAAAATTACTATAAATGTGGGGGTTTCTTGTTTTGTTTTGTTTTTTGAGAGTCTCACTCTGTAGCCCAGGCTGGAGTGCAATGACATGATCTCGGCTCACTGCAACCTGTATCTCCCAGGTTCAAGTGATTCTCCTGCCTCAGCCTCACAAGTAGCTGAGAATACAGGCATGCGCCACCGCATCTGGCTAATTTTTGTATTTTTAGTAGATACGGGGTTTTACCATGCTGGCCAGGCTGGTCTGGAACTTCTGACCTCAGGTGATCTGCCCATCTCAGCCTCCCTAAGTGCTGGGATTACAGGTGTGAGCCACCCCATCTGGCCTATATATTTTAAAATACAGTAAAAAATAAAGGTCCACTCTAAACAACAAATAAATGTTGGAACATAATTTAGAAGGTGATACAGTTTGGCTGTGTCCCCACCCATATCTCTTCTTGAATTGTAACTCTCACAATTCTTACCTGTAGTGGGAGGGACCCAGTGGGAGGTGATTAAATTATGGGGGCAGGTCTTTCCTGTGCTTTTCTTGTGATAGTGAATGAGTCTCATGAGATCTGATGGTTTTAAAAATGGGAGTTTCTCTGAACAGGCTCTTTTTGCCTGCTGCTATCCATGTAAAATGTGACTTGCTCCTCCTTGCCCTCAGCCATGATTGTGAGACCTCCCCAGTCACGTGGAACTGTGAGTCCAGTTAAATCTCTTTATTTTGTAAATTGCCCAGTCTTGGATATATCTTTATCAGCAGCATAATGTACTAAAACAAAGGCCTACCCATGAAATTTTCTAATCAATGGCTTCATTTTGTGAGGGCTGACAGCATTCACATATGTGAGAGTAACCCAACCTACTCAGCTGTTTAAAATGAAGGGCACTTGGTATAATTGGAAACTAGCAAAATTCCACAAAACGATCAATTTGGTCAACAAATTAAATTTCATTTTCTGAATATTTTACTTTACAACTACGTTGCGAGCTTGTTTTTAGTTAACTGACTCTGGAAGCTGAGAGGAAACACATTCAGACAGCTAATTTCAATCATGAAAATGACAGATGTACGGCCTATACACTTTGGGTACTAAATCATTTTTCTAAGGAATAGATGCAAGGGCATTGAAACATATATAATGCACTTTGAAACAGACATTTTCCAATCCAACACCTTGCTCTGAGGGAGAGGGCTCTAAGGGATGACTAACTTGTTTCTGTTCTCCCTGAATATAGCCCCTTGGTTTATCATGTCTGATTCCTTAAGGTACAGGCACCATCTGAGCTTTTACGTCCTACCTGTGGAGAGACCCATTTTGTTATGCATGTAAGGGAGTGTCTAGAGCACATTAGTTAAGGTCATGCTACAACAAATAAATTTCTCAAATCTTAGTGGCTTAAATTTATTTCTTATTCTTGTAAAGTCCAGGATGTTATCCAAATGGTCATTCATGACCCAGCCTCCTTCCATTAGTGCTTCATTAGTGTATTTATTCAGTTGGAAGACAGAGTAAAAAGTGAATGAACTGTTGGAAGCTGCTTATAGGCTAAAGTTGGACTGGTATATGTCATTTCTGCTCGTATTTTACTGGCCATAACTCAATCATATTTTGCAAATAACTGTTAGGTGAAAAGGCAAACTGGTTTGGTTAACAAAAGCAAGTCTGCTCAATGGGGAGATACCAAAACTTTCCATAGTCATACAACTTTACTATATAATCAAACTGCTATAACTTTCCCTTTGAAAACAAAGAACACACAAATTTCATTCATGTAACTACTTGCACATTAAGTAATCCAACTGGTCATTTTATTATAGTTATGAAAAAGAAAGTGACTACCTGGACATAATTGAAAAAACTGGGTGATACCACTTGGATATTTGTTCCCTCCAAATCTCACGTTAAAATGTGACCGCCAATGTTGGAGGTGGGGCTAAGAAAGAGGTGTTGGGTTATGAGGGTGGATGCCTTGTGGATAGCTTGACGCCCTCCCCTTAGTAAAGAGTTCACAGGAGATCTGGTTATTTAAAGAGTATGGCACCTCTTCCCTCTCTCTCTTGCTCCCTCTCTTGTTGGCTCCCCTTTTGCCTTCTGCCATGATTGTAAGCTTCCTGAGGACTCACCAGAAGATGGTGGTAGCACAACATTTCCTAAACAGCCTGCAGAACCATGAGTCAAATAAACCTCTTTTCTTTATAAATTATCCAGTCCAGATAGTCTTATAACTATGAAAAACAGATTCACATCCTGGGAATAAAATATATTAATGGATCAGTATAATACTATTTTAGTTGTGTTGAATTTTGAACCGAAGAAGGCAGCTGTTCAGTATTTTTACAAACATTTTTGTCAAAGTTATGGAAATTAGCCATCCCTTTCAAACTTTCTAATTTGAAGCAATCACTGTGTTCTGCAGAATACATTCTCAGAGAATGGTTAAATCATTATCTCCCTTGGGATCTCTGGTTCCAAGCCTTTGAAAAAGGGGAAATTTTCCAGTTTTACAAAAGTTAATTGCCAGTGACTGGTCTACACGGACATGATTAGGAATGCAAAATGGGGCATACCTGGGATCTCCTAACCATCCCAACTTAATCATTATTTTTATTACTTGTTTCCCTGTGAATTCTGTGTTATTAAAGCTGAACTGCTACATCATCGATTGTATTTTATAAATTGTTAAATTTCCCTGTTATCAATAATGTCACTTTTAGTTCAATTAGCTGAGTTTTCTTTGCCTCAATATGTTCCAACTTCAGAATTGTTTGCTCTTTTTTCACAGAGGAAATGTCTTTTGAAAGCTTTACTGACTCCAGGTAGATTTCTTCCAACAATTTCTTGCTTCTTGTGGTAAGTTTGTTCCAGAGAAAGATTAATAGTCTAAGACCCTCTATCTTATTCATATTTTAATAATATATAATGTTTTCATAGTCTTTCACGTTGTTTGATTTTATTTATATTTTACTCATCTTTCCAAAGAGATAAATATGTGTGTGTATATATATATATATACACATAAATATAATGTCCTTTTCTATTTTGAACACAAGTGAAATCAAAATAATATCTACCAGTCGTATATCTCTTTCTGTACTGTCTCACATATAAAATGATACGTCAGAATATAACAGAAAGGCTAATCCATTATAAAAACAAGATGTCATTCATTACTCTCTGAACAATCCAAAGACATTTCAAACAATAACTAAATGCTTTATCACCTATTAAAATACCACTCAGGCGATTACACTCGATCATAGTCTATATAACACACTCAACGTGGCATTGTATTTCCTAGTGATAAGAAGTTTAATATTATTTTGTCATAACAGTAGTATGAAAATTTATGTATTTTTACTAGTTCTGGTTTAGAAAATGTTAATATGTAAGAAGATTATAGACATAAGAATTATTCTACTGAATAATTAAAACATTGTCTTAAAAGTTGACTGGCAATTCTCTCCCACGTTCTGAATTTTCATTTTTCTATTCTTTATTCATGAACAAGTTTTGCATATTATGTAACATATTATAGAGGAAAAGAATTAAAATAAGAAGGTAAAATCATCCTATAAGGTTTGTGTTTTTTTTTTGTTGTTGTTGTTGTTTTTTTTTTTAAAGAATACATGCAAGGGTGTTGCAACACATGTAATGCACGTCAAATACTCTTGGTTGTCTGAGTTTTCTGCAACAAGAACTATATTTTGTATGGTTCATATGACATATAAAAAGGTAATTTACAAAAGAAATACTATAGGGATGATAGAAACCTTGGGGATCATGTACCTAGAGCTTAACTATATCACATAAATACCTATAGAAAAATACAGGTTTCAGGACCCATTTCAGAGTACAGGCAATACTAGGTGGAGAGTTGTTAGATGTTGGAAAACTGTGTTATTCTACCACCTCACTTGGTAATTGTGAAACATCCTCTATGTTTGACATCTACTGATCTAATATACCAACTGCTTCATTTTGGAGCCATAGAACAAAGAACTAGGTGATTAACTAGTTAGTTTAGGGTTATGTAACTAGGAGATGAGCTCAAAGTCTCCTCTCCATCAACCACCAGTTCTGTGCTGTTTTCACAATTCAATTCAATTCAATTCATCCAATTCAATGGAAGAGCAAGTATTTATTGGCCATTTGGGGGGGTTTTATTGTTCCAATCTTGAATTTTAGGCACATTAATGGATATTTTAGATACAGTTTTCTTAAATCAGAATACATTGAAAATTTCAGGAGCACTTGAATATTTTAGAATTATGTTAATTTTAGATTGCTCGCATAAATCCACTTTCATCAATGAAGTTTCCATAGCATTTGTTAAAATTTCAAAGAGGATATGCTCCTCTAGAAACATTATATACTATTGATAAATCCTTATCTCCAACTAATTTGTTTTACTAGACCATGTTAGAAGTAGAGCATTAATGCCAAATATTTTGGGATGTGATATTTAAATTTACCCATCTTCCCCAAATATGTAGGCTATTGAAGATAATTCAGTATATTGCGACAGTTTAATCATTTTTTTCTTTGCTTTCCTATTTGCACATAAAAGTTATACAAAGTAAAACATACTGAATATTCCTTTTATGATTTTTATATACTACTTTTAGCATTTCAGAGAAATGAAGAGTAAGAAAATAAGTCAAGGGAATAACACATATGCATAATAACGTCATTCACTTTGTTTCAGCATGCCTGGTATTTGGAAAGTAATTGCATTCTCTGGTTAGAGAATGAGACTCTAAAGTGAAAAAGAAAGGCTTTTCATCAGATGTCTTTATTCAGCATTATATTTTATATGGATGCATCAGTAGTATATGCTTAGAAAGAATGCAATGAATATATATACTGCTTTTGTAATAGGAAAATTTTTCTGAGAAAACAAATATCATATAAGAACAGATTTTCTATCCCTAGATGTTAGAAGAGCAATTATGTTCCTGTGAGCAGCTGATGGAGGACATCATCAACATGGAAGTACTTCTTTGTGAGAGAAGTGTCAGCTTACCTTTATATTAATAGATATTACCTTTGGGTATATCTGTGGGAAAAGAAAAGCTGTTTCAGTAAGTGATATCTCTATTGTACTTCTCCACCTAAGTCAAAATATTCTTTCAGATGGCTTCTCTAGTTAAGGTACTTCCAATAAAAAAGATATAAAATTTCACAGAATACTCTTTTCTTCTAACCAAATTAATGTCAGAATTATGACATAATTCTGGCTTCTGTATGTATTTATTGTCCTTTTGACTCTGCTGAAGATTTGAGTAGTTAAAGGCATATATAGAAGTATATATTCTTCAATTGTTTAGACATTACATCATGATGATAGTGAGTCTAATAAGATAAAATGTTACCGACAGAGCAAAAAAGAAATGGAAATCAATTAAGCTGTTAAAATTTTCACAATATAATTTAATACATTATTTTCTCCACTGACAGATATTTTGAGAATAAAAATCTTTTACAACAATTTAGTTATAAAATAAACTTGTAACACATTAGAGGCTCTACTAGATATTATCTTAGCAGAAATACCTGTTTTTCACTAAGCTTCAGGTATGTGAGACTACCTATATGAAAATATTTTATGTTGATGTCCATTATGACTAGGAACAGTTGAAGAAAATGTGGCTTGACCCAAGGGCAAACCTGTGAATCGCAGAGAATTTTTTCTGGCTGTATCACTTTTACTACATTTTTTTTTTATTCATATGGTTACTCTTTCCCCATTTTCAATCATCCAACACTCTTCTATTGTCTAGCTTGTTCTTCCTTCATGCAAACATAATTAGAGCTGATAACAGCTATTTTAACATGTTAACTCACTCATTTTCTTTAGAGTTGGTGTAGTAGCTCAACCAAGCATTAAACTTCTCTCTCATTGTAGAATAAAATTGTTTTTAATTAAAGTTAATTAAAGTAGGGAGACTCCAAATGACATCATATTTACTGAAATGCAGAATAATTCTGAATGCAACTCTGGTAGCTTTTTGAGGGTCTTCAGTGGTAATAGTAGGAGAGTGTAGAAACAGAAAAGATAGACTTGGGACTTTGTGTCCATCTGTAATGGTAAAGTTAGACAGGGGGCTAGTCTGGCTTTGTCTGCTGAAGGCTTATTTAACAGAGGGCTTGGAATGTGAGTGAGCATGCCTGGAATACTAAAGCATTTCTAAGGGCTTATTTTGTGTGACACTATGAAAAAATAGTTAAATAATGAAACACACAACCTTAACATATTCTTAGTTTCTAATGTGACAATGGTAATTCTCAAAAGATAAATCTGTAAGTAAGTTTAATAAATAAATATATTTTCTTAAAAATGGTGTGTGCTTTTTATAGAATTATGAGCAAATAGTTACATGGCAGGATACCTCATGTCTAGGATATATTCTTTTTTAATTGTAACTATTCATTGAAGCTATAGGATTTCATAAATTGAGAGATGAAAGGAAAGGAGCTTGACAAACTGGTAAAAAAATTCAGACATGGCAAAGAATAACTTGTTGCAGGCCATACAATAAATAAAATCTATAGAATTTATTTCTGTTTAAACCTATTTAACTGAATGGAAAACTATACAGACAACCAGGTTTTGAAGGGCCAGAAATTTGGTGAGAGTAGTGAGGCAGGTGTAATACTGAGGTGAGCCTTACATTTCCCTTGAGGAATCTTTTATTTTCTAAATAGCACAAGGCCAAAAGACCAAGAAGACAGCCACAAGGCAGATAAAAACCTAAGCTAAGATTTTGGCCTTATCGGGATCTCTAAAGATAAAACTTGTAGTTTAAAAAAGCAGGATGTCAAGAAACCAAATTACAAAGAAAAAGGGAGAAGAATAAGGGAATTCTAGCATCGTGTCATATTCCTCCTTAAGACATTTGCTAAATTTTATCTGGTATAGGGATAACAGGATATCAAATGGAGTCAAGAGTAGCAGATAAAGGTATGGGCAGCAAAACGGGGTATTTGGCAGTTTCCCAGGATGGAAGAAGAAAAAATTGGAGAAGGGACTCTAGTTAATATCCCTGACTTCCTATTATTAATAGAATAAAAGAAGGTTATACTCTAAAAATGTAGGTAACAAGAATTATATCAACTCTTAACAAAAATGTGAAACTCAGCTCCAGACAAGCACAACCCCACACTGGAAAAGCAGGTCTGCCCCATATTTAAGGTACCTGAGAAAAATCTAAAGGAAATCCTCCCTGAAGGAAGAAAATATGAGACAAAATATCATATTATACCTATAATTTTTCATTAGCAATATTCTACATGTGATCAAACTTAGTAGGCATGTCAGAAGTCAGTATCAAAAAACAGAAAACTAAAACATAATATAAGCAGATCCAAAGGTGAATTAGAGTTGGAGATATCTATCATAGATTTTAAAATAACAAAGAATAAAATGCTTAACAAAATTGTTAGCAAGATCAAGAATCTCACTATGTAACTGGAATTTATACATAGTAACCCAATGGAAATTACAGAACTGAAAATGTTAACATTTAAATTAAGAATGCAATAGATGTGTTTAAACAGTTAAAGAGAGGATTTTTGAACTAAGGAGAGATTATTATAAAATATACAGACTGAAGTTCAAAACGAAAGAGAATCTATAATATACAAAAGAGCATACAAGACACATGAGACACAATTTAATATCTGTAATTGTATTTGTATAATAAAAGAAGAGAGAAATGTTAAGGAAGCAATATTTGAAAAGATAATAGGTGAGAAACTTTCAGAGCCAATAGAAAGACATCAACCCACACAATCCAGAGCATTAACAAACACCAAGGAGAATTGGGGCAGGAGGTAGGAAAATCTAAAAGCATTAGAGTAAAACTGACCTTTTTTAAATGCATAAAAAAGTTGTAAAAGCAGTCAAATAAATAAAAGACATTATCTTCAAAGGAAAGACACTTCATTAGAAACTATGGAGGTCAGAAAACAATAGAATGACATTTTGTAAATGCTCAAAGAAAATATGCCAAACTGTACTTGTTTATTCAGCAAAAATATCCTTCAAAAAGGGAAATTAAGTAAAGATGTTTTCAGCCAAACAACTGAGAAAACTCATCAACAGCAAACCTGTGCAAACATACATATTCAAAGGAGTTCATTAGACAGAAGAGTAATGATCTAAAGAGAAGCACAGAAACAAAAGAAGGAAAGAAGAACAATGAAATCATTAAATATGTGGGTAAATCAAAATAAAAATAACCTAAGTAGGCCAAGTGCAGTGGCTCACACCTGTAATCCCAGCACTTTGCAAGGCTCAGGTGGGCAGATCACAAGGTCAGGAGATTGAGACTATCCTAGCTAACATGGTGAAACCCCGTCTCTATTATTAAGCATACCAACTTTTAATTCAAAATTGCTTCATAATGCAATTTGACCAAAAAAGTCTACATGCTAAAATAAGATATAATCCTACAACAACTGACTAAAGTAACATTACAAAAAATTATTCATATTAAAAAGATAGGTTAATTAAAAGCAACTCACCTGATTAAGGTAACTATTTTATCTTGTTATTAAAGGCAAATGAAAAACAGGCTTTATAAAAATGTAAAGATCATGTACTGGCTATTCCTGACCAGATTAGCACTTATCTCTAGAAGAATGCAGATTGTCTTCTATTATAATCTGTTAATTACACCTTGGGGCCATAAACACAACCAATTTCTAGAAGAGGGATACAAATATATTGCTTTGAGGAAAGAAAAATGTATCCTGACCAAGGGATTGTTTATGGCAGTTAATTAATGGATTGTAAAAATGTAGTAACCATATAACTCGGGGAGGACAGGTATACTCACTGATACGGTTTGACTCTGTGTTCCCACCCAAATCTCATCTCAAATTGAAATCCCCATGTATCAACAGAGGGACCTGGTGGGAGCTGATTGGATGATGGGTGCGGTTTCCCCCATGCTGTTCTCATGATACTGACTGAGTTCTCATGAGATCTGATGGTTTTATAAGTGTTGGCAGTTCCTCTTCCCTCTCTCTTTTCTGCCACATTGTGAAGAAGGTACTTGCTTCTCTTTTGCCTTCCACCATGATTGTAAGTTCCCTGAGGCCTCCCCAGCCATGCTGAACTGTGAATCAGTTAAAACTCTTTCCTTTATAAATTACCCAGTCTCAGGTACTTCTTTATAGCAGTGTGAAACTGGACAGTAAATTGGTACAAGAAGTGGGGTACTGCTATAAAGATAACCTGAAAATGTGGAAGCAACTTTGGAACTGAGTAACAGGCAGAGGTTGGAATAGTCTGGAGGGCTCAGAAGAAGACAGGAAGATAAGAAAAAGTTTGGAACTTCCTAGAAACTTGTTAAATGGTTTTGACCAAAATGCTGATAGTGATGTGGACAATGAAGTTTAGGCTGAGGTAGTCTCAGATGGAGATGAGGAACTTATTGGGAACTGGAGTAAAGATCATTCTTGCTGTGCTTTAGCAAAGTAACTGGCAGAATTTTGTTCCTGCCCTGGAAATCTATGGAACATTGAACTTAAGAGAGATGACCTAAAATTGTAACTTATATTTAAAAGGGAAGTGGAGCATAAAAGTTTGAAAAATTTACAGCCTTACCATGTGGTAGAAAAGAAAAATCTATTTTCTGGGGAGAAATTAAAGCCAGCTGCAGAGATATGCATAAGTAATAAGGAGCCAAATGTTAATGGCCAAGAAAATTGGGAAAATGTCTCCAGGGCATGTCAAGAGACCTTGGTGGCCACCCCTGCCATCACAGGCCTGGAGGCCTAGGAGGGAAAAAATGGTTCTGTGGGCTGGTTTTCAGGGATTCCACTGCTCTGTCCGGCCTCAGGGTATGGTGTCTGTGTGCCAGCTGCTTCAGCTTCAGCCGTGGCTAAAAGGGGCAAGTTATGGTTCAAACTGTTGCTTCAGAGGGTGCAAGCTCCAAGATTTGGTGGTTTACGTGTAGTGTTGGGCCTGAGGGTGCACACAAGTCAAGAATTGCAGTTTGGGAACCTCTGCCTAGATTTCAGAGGATGTATGGAAATGCCTGGATGTCCAGGTAGAAGTCTTTCACAGTGTCAGAGCCCTTTTAGAGAATCTCTGCTAAAGCAGTGTGGAAGGGAAATGTGGGATTGGAGCCCTCTCACAGAGTCCCCACTAGTGAATTTTCTAGTGGAGCTGTGAGAAGAAAGCCACCCTTCTCCAGACCCCAGAATAGTAGGTCTACTAACAGCTTGCACTCTGCAGCTAGAAAAGCTGCAGGCACTCAACACCAGTCAGTGAAGGAGCTGCCCAAGGCTGTGGGAGTCCCCTGCCCATTGCATCAGCATGCCCTGGATGTAAGACATGGAGTCAAAGGAGATTATTTTGTAGCTTTAGGATTTAATCACTGCCCTGTTGGCTTTCAGACTTGCATGGGGCCTATAGCCCCTTGGTTTTGGCCAATTTCTCCCATTTGAAATGGGAGCATTTATCTAGTGCCTGTCCCCACATTGTATCTTAGTAACTAACTTGCTTTTGATTTTACAAGCTCACAGGTGGAAGGGACTTGCCTTGTCTCAGATAGACATTGGACTATGGGCTTTTGAGCTAATGCTGAAGTAAGAGTTTGGGGGACTGTTGGGAAAGTAAGATTTGTTTTGAAATGTAAAAAGACATAAGATTTGGGAGGGTCCCAGTGGTAGAATAATATGGTTTGGCTCTGTGTCCCTACCCAAACTCATCTCAAACTATAATCCCCACATGTCAAAGGAGGGATCTGATGGGAGGTAATTGGATCATAGGGGTGATTTCCCCCATGCTGTTCTCATGATATTGACTGACTTCTCATGAGATCTGATGGTTTTATAAGTGTTTGGCAGTCCCTTTTCCTTCTCTCTTTTCTGCCACCTTGTGAAGAAGGTACTGGCTTCTCATTTGCCTTCCACCATGATTGTAAGTTTCCTGAGACCTCCCTAGTCATGTGAAAATGAGTCAATTAAACCTCTTTCCTTTATAAATTACCCAGTCTTGTGCAATTCTTCATATCAGTGTGAGAATGAACTGATACACTCACCATTTAGAAGATTCTATTTTGCCTCCTCGGTGTTTTGTTTGGCTTTTGTTCTAGAGTAGGAGTGTTTTCTCTATCAATGAAGAAAGAATTTGGCAGAGTTACATTAAATGTTCTCTTCAGAACAGTATGCCTTAAAAATGGACTGAGCTGTGGACATTAAAAAAAAGAATAGCATATTTTAATTGTATCATTCATGAACTTTGAAATATTATTTTAAATTAATCAATAATGAACTAATTAACTAAAAATAACTTGCCAAAACCATTTATTGGATATCCTTACATGTTTGGATTCCTAGGGCTAACATATATAACATGTAATTTAAAATATCCAAAAGTAAAAAAATAAAATAAACATATAAAAGTTATAAGTCATGAATCTTAATGCATGTTTAATATTCTTCTAAAAGACATATATATTTGGTAGAGGCAAAAACCTTTGATGAAATCTAAAATTTCTTTTAAAAAAGCAATGTGTACATTTTTGCATGTATTAATATCAAATATTTATATTTTGATATTTGATATATCAAATATCAAATAATAAATATTTTTATTCCCAAAATAAATCTTGCTTCCAATGAAAGCAGATACTGGCTTTCCAGATGTGCCTTCTCTCAGCATTTATTCTTTCAACAAATATTTGTTAAATGCATATTATCTGCCTATTTTCCTACTATTAACATGCAGTAACAAGATTAAATCAATTTACATCCACCATTCAACATACCAATGAAAACATCAAGAAAGACAAAAATTCAAAGGAACTTTTAAAACTAAAACAAACTCTTATTTCCATTGCTCTGAGGACTGTCCACCAAATTTCTTGTAAAAAGGAGCTGATTGAAGAACGAAATTAATGGAATAGTCATTCAATCAATATTTATTTGAGTGCTTCCTATGTGGTATGTACTAGTCCTGACATAGTTATTATCAATGCCCCTTTTTTTTTTTTTTTTTTTTTATCTTCTCCTCCACAAGAATGTCATATAATAGGATATATTAAAAAGTTAGAAATTGAGATGCATGGTTAGTAAGTACAAGTTGAGAATACTGCATTCTTAGATTTATAGTTTTTCATTGCCTGTCTTCATGTAATAGAATGAGAGTTACAGTTTTAAAGTCAGCTTCATGTGGAAAGATAATTCATATATCTCAGTAGAAATTTTGACCTGGACATTTTCAATGTCTGTGGACTTCAAAATGTTACCTCCCCTTTCTGAACTTAGGTTCCCACACTTTTCAAATGGAGTCAAAGTGATCTATTTTATATAGGTTTAGGGGTTATAATAATTGAGTTAAAGTATGGAAAGTAGTCCTTTATCTTGAAAAGGCAATATAGCTTAGTGGTTAAAAGCATGAGCCTTTCATTGGTTGAAACCCCACTCCTGCCATCTGCTTTCTGTGTATTCTTAAGCAACGTACTATCTCTGTGCTTTGGTTTTGTAGTTGTTGTTGTTTTTCTTGAGACAGGGTCTCACTCTGTTGCCCAGGCTGGAGTGCAGTGGCTCAATCTCAGCTCACTGCAGCCTCAGCCTCCCAGGCTCAAGCCCGGGATCCTCCCACCTCTGCCACTCAAGCAGCTGGGACTACAAGTATGCACCACCATACCCTGCTAGGTGCTTTGGTCTTTGCACTTGGAAAATGAAGATGCTAAAATAATATGATATTTTTATGAGGATTAAATGAGTTAATGTATAAAGCATATCAAGCATGGCCTATCAAAACCATATGTGTCTATTACTATTATCATCCTCCTCCTCCTCCTCATCTTGTGTAATGTCTCCCAATGAGTAAATATTTACATCAAATTAGTTAAAAATAAACTTTTATTCCTATAATTAGGGAAGTGGTAAATAGGGCAGTTAGAATTTGCCCTCGGTCCAGCAGTCCGTAAAGACAGTAAAAGTTCATTGAGGTAGATTATTTGAGCATATCATTAGGATAAAATTAAAAGGAACAGTATTTCCATGATCAGGGTGAGAGCGCAGAGCCAGGGCAATCCACATGTCCTACTGTTGGGAAGTTTTGGTTTTGCATAGATGCCTTCTTTTAATAGAATAAACAAACAGAAACACAATTCCAATGCAAACAACATATCCTAAAGGAAAGTAGCATTAATTTGAAGCTATATTGTAAAAAGTCACCAATACTTATTTATAATATGAACAAAAATAAGTTTCAGAAAAAATATAAAATTGGAACTGAAAAAAGTTTGTGAGGTAGTCCCTCAATCATTAAAAAAATCTAAAAAGAGCCTATCGAATAACTATGGAACTAAAGAGAAATATACATATAAGTCAAATCGCTTAGAAAAATAATACAAAAGAAAAAATCAACATTCATAAAATTACCCCCAAGCTTTAGTCATAATCCAAAATATTTCATGATTTATAGAAGGAAAACTGGGAAGCTTCCATTTATTCCCTCCTCCTTTTATTTATTCCATGAGTGAATATCAAGTGCCTATTATATATCAGGCACTGTACAAAAATCTAATAAAATTATCAGCCAAAAATACATAATCCCAGGTCTCATAAAATCTATTACCAATAATGAGATAATCATAAAATGCCTATAAAATCAAACATTGATAAGAACTCCCAAGAAGAGGTACACAGAGACAAAATAAGAAGAATGGGCCAAGTAAAGGAGATCAGAGGGTTCATTAAGGACATGACAATTGAATTGAAATCTGAAGTAAATACAAGACTTAATCAGGCAATGGTGGGGAATAGGGTTGGGGAGGCACTCCAGACTCAGAGATCAACACAGGCAAAGATCCTGTAGCATGTTGTAGTAACTGAAAGAACGCTAATAAGCCTAGAGTGGCATGGAGCATGGTAGACCTCATGAGGGATGGTGCCATAGACCTGTGTAGGGCATGTTAAGGATTCTGGTGATGACAAAAGTAATGAGAGGCCATTAAAGTTTATTACAAAGTTGGTAAGAGATTATTGCTTTTGGAAAATCACTTATTATCATATTTTACATTAATGTTTTTATTATATAAATATTAAATATCCTACATGCACTTATTTAACTACTAAAATAATTGTGTACTACTAATTTCAAAAGGAATTATTAATATTTATTTATATACATATTTTAAGTAAGAGTTACTCATCAAGATGTTTTCAGGTTAGAATTACCTTCTGGAGGCAGGAAAGACACTATAGACCAATGTTCACAGGGGAAGTATGGGTAAAATGAAAATGTGCAGGTTATCTACAAATAGACTACTGAGAGATTATAGAATGAGAAAAAGATCCAGGTTCAAGATTTTATGAACTCTCAAATTCATACCCAGATATGGGGTAGGATCCTATAAAAGAGATCAGAACATCAGACAGTGGTATGTTAGGAAAGCCAAGATAAGTGAGTGTATCTGTCTGGTTTTAAGATTTCAGTACTACTGAAAACTGAAGTGACAGAAATATGCCCATTATATTAAGAGAAATGGATATTAATTAATTTAGTTGAGGTAAATTAAAATGTATATAATCCATACTGGAGAATATTGAGAAGTGAAGGGAAAAGGAGAGGAGAAGAGAAGAGAGGAGAGGAGAGGAGAGGAGAGGAGAGGAGAGTAGAGGAGAAGGAAAGATGGAAAGAAAAGAAAAGAAAAAAGAAAAGAGAGAGAGA
>NW_016806329.1:1770010-1799112 GCF_001698545.2 Rhinopithecus bieti | reverse complement strand
GGGGAGGTGAAGGGAGGGGAAGGGAGGAGGTAGAACAGCAACAAACTTCATTTTAAGAAGTTTAGTTTCAAAATAGGAAATAGAGATCTTTCTTATAATTTTATTTTCTTTTGTTAACAGAAAATATTAGAAACTAAAAGACAACAGGGATTACCTTGTACTTGAGAGAGAAATAACTGATAGTGAAATGTGCCAGAAAATACAGAAGGAAATAAGATCTAGAGTATATATGGAGGTATCAGAATTAGTGAAAAGGAATGATTTATTCCAAGAGTTGCAAAGGATTATAAGACAAATCCAGATATATATAAATTATGAATAAAATGTAGTGGTATTGAGAGACTCTCCATCTGATATTGTTTTTCTCTATTACTGCCATCAAGAATTCTTCCTACTCAAATTCCCATGGAAACTACTAATAAAATATACAATTAGAGGAAATCATGTGTTAAGGTTGAAGAACAGAGATAGTGATGGCAGCAGCTGCTGCAGACAGCCTGAGGCTGCCATCAGGCAGGCTGCAGCAGGGAGGTGCGGCCAGGGCTGCACACTCCGTGGAGCCTGTAGGAGCTGGGGACAAGTGGGAGCCCTACCCCCACTAAGTTGATTACTATGCTTACTTCTAAGTTGAGGCAGAAGCTCCCTGGGTGCCACTGTAGCTACCCAAACTGCAGCTGCAGAGCCAGGTCTCCCACTCCATAGAGCAGGCAAGAGCCCCGCCACCTCTAGGCACAGATGCAGCTGTAGCTGCCCAAACCCTGGCTGCAGACTCATGCATCCCTACACACTTGGGGACCCAGGAAGACCCTCATGCCCTCACAGGCTTAGAAGGCCTGCTCCTGCTGCCTGGCTTCTCCCTGCTCTCCACACCTTCTCCAATTTTGGAGCCAAGTCAGGTGGAGCCTGGGCACCATGAAGGACAGCTGGAGGCAGACAGATTCCTGGGTGGAATGGGGCAGGTCTCCACAGAGGCCTCACCTTTTTTATGCCAGGAATAGCCGGAAGGCTGGGTCAGGCTGCCAGTCCCACAAACCAGAGTGGGAACTTGTGGTGCCTTTTCTGGGCCTGCCCATGGCTGCCCATAGACAAATTGGCATGTACTGCCTTCCCTCTGAGGCCCATAAAAGCCCTAGACTCAGCCAGACAGAAGCAGATAACTGGACAACCAACTGCAGAGAAGAGCAACCCTTATTATTGATAGAAGGAGACGTCAAGATGACCAACAGCGGAGAGGAGCTACCCACTCTAGGGCCTCCTATCTGCTGAGAGCTTCAGAGACCTGCAGAGTCATCAGGACTACCAGCTGCAGAGAGAAGCAACCCACTCCAGGGTCTCCTCTCTGCTGAAAGTTGGGAAGGCAATGGGATGACCTGCCTGCAGAGAGGAGCTTCCCAATCCAGGGTCTTCTCTCTGCTATAGGAGCTGAACACTCATCAAAACACCCTGGCTGTGGAAAGGAGCTACCCCCTGTGGGTCTCCTGCAAGCTGTTCTATTGCTCAATAAAACTTCTCTTCATCTTGTTCATCCTCCACTTGTCTGTGTACCTCATTCTTCCTGGTCACAGAGCAAGAACTCAGTACCCACTAAATGGTGAAGTTAAAAGAGCTAGAACACAAACAGGGCTGAAACATGTACTTGCTCACCACTTTGTGGACAAAGAGAAGGAGAGAAGAGCTGCCACCCTTCAGGGATCCCAGACTTGGGAGATCCCTGAGTCAGAGCTGTGACTCCCTCTTTGAAGTCCTGCAGTGCCTGGCATCTCCAAGCTTCCAGGTGCCACTGCATGTCCTGGAGCCAGCAGGGGAAGCTGCTTGTGGTACTCCTGATCCAGCTGCAGCCTCACAGAGAGCTGACACCCATGTTGGCACTGGAGCTGCCCACCCCGCTACAGCAGCCAGCATGTCTGACTGCACAGTATCTGGAGCCCACACTTGCTCACACACCCTTCGCTGCTCCACGCCTGACTCTTCCTTGGCAGGCATGGGATCCAGGCCAGTAGAGTGAGCTGAGCACAGCCTGCCAGGCTGAGTGGGCAGAACCAGCCCAGTGAGCCTGAGAAAAACTCAGGCAAAGGCACCACCAGCCAGAGGTCTCAGGTCAGAAAAGCAAGACTTCAAAGATCCTGTGACAATAGGATACTGATCTGCTGAAATTTTCAAAGAATTACTCCTTGACATAACAGGGACAGCAATGGACCGAAGGGAGGGTAAGAGAGTGAATTCAGGCCTTCTGTTTCCCATCCCCAAATAGCTTCCAAGAAAAAATATTGACTTCAGGAAGTTCAAAGTTTGCCATTCTCTAAAAATGAGGAATTAGTGTGGTATCATTGAGAATAATATACTGGAGTCCGAGTAGTATTGAGAGGTCCCAGGTTTCAGTCCTGGCACCATGCTCAGCACAAACTTAGAAGTAAGAATAGTCAACTTTGTTTCAGACATAGAAATCAGACCAAAAGGAGATACTAGGATGTCCGAATTTGGGCACTACAGAAGTAGAAGAGAGGTGGAGGGATCAGGCTTTATGTAGAGCAGAGGAAAGAAATGAAACTCTTCCTAAGTTATTCCCGGCAGGCATTCTCCCTATACTCTTCCCCAAAGGCTCCTAGATCTGAAGGAGACTAAATTGAAGATCGTTCTTAGAAAGATTTAGAAAACTGAGATAGTACCACACATTATAAAACAATATAAATATATAGTATTTAAAACAACATGGCTTAAGCTTAAAAACAAGTGGTAAATTTAATGAAAAAGAAGCTTGCCAGGCTTAAAATAGACATTTAGTGTATAAGCTGGCATTTTAATCAACAGAAAAGGGATTCAAAATTTGCCAGTACTGGAATAATCAGTTTTGCATTTGTAAAAATAAATATATAGTATATCTTCATGTTATGTGCCCATGCAAAGTTACATGTTTAAATGTTTAAAAATCTGGAATATGGCCGGGCGCGGTGGCTCAAGCCTGTAATCCCAGCACTTTGGGAGGCCGAGATGGGCGGATCACGAGGTCAGGAGATCGAGACCATCCTGGCTAACACGGTGAAACCCCGTCTCTAATAAAAAATACAAAAAACTAGCCGGGCGAGGTGGCGGGCGCCTGTAGTCCCAGCTACTCGGGAGGCTGAGACAGGAGAATGGCGTGAACCCGGGAGGCGGAGCTTGCAGTGAGCTGAGATCCGGCCACTGCACTCCAGCCTGGGCGACAGAGCGAGACTCCGTCTCAAAAAAAAAAAAAAAAAAAAAAGAAAGTCAGTAAAGCCTTTCAAAATGTCTAGAAAGAATTCCTCACGATGTTTTAGAAATTATGCCTAATATAGAAAAATAGAATGCTGTGACAAACATATAAAGCTGGTATATTTGGTTCTAAAATATGCCTACTGTTTACTATAGAAAATATGCCTACTACAGCACTTCAAGTCTTACTATAAAGCTGCAGTTATCAAGACAGTATTTTATTGGTGGAAAAAAGAAACAGATCGATAGAAAAAAAAATCTGGACACAGATCTTACAACCTTCACAAAAATTAGCTCAAAAGAGATCACAGACCTCCGTGTAAAATGCAAAAACAGAAAACTCCTAGGACATGACACAAAAGAAAATCTAGATGACCTTGTGTTTGGCAGTGACATTGATACAGGAGTGGGGCAGGGAAGGGCTGGGAAGAGAAGGGCCGGTTAGGGCTCCGCCCACAGACCTAGGTAAGGACAGGCATTTGTTTTTGTGCCCAAATGTTGCATTTCCCAAGACCACCCTGGCCCACCATGCCTCCATCCTGTGCCTATAAAAACTCCGAGGCCCTAGTGGGAGGAGACACAAGCAGCTGGATGTCAAGAGGAACACACCAGTGGAAGAACACACCAGCAGACATCAGCAGATATTGGCAGGCCATCCACCAATGGAACAACATGGAGTTTGCCGGGGAAGTCAGAGGAGAGCCCGGCTGCTGAGCAGCCTGACTCCGGGGGAAATCCACCTTCACACTACATCCCCTTCTGGCCCTCCCATCTGCTGAGAACTACTTCCACACAATAAAACCTTACATTCATTCTCCAAGCTCACATATGATATAATTCTTCCAGTACACCAAGGCAAGAAGCCCAGGATACAGAAAGCCCTCTGTCCTTGCAATGAGGCAGAGGGTCTAATTGAGCTTATAGACACAAGCCACGTATGGATGGCTAAACTGAAAGGGCACACTGTAACACATGCCCACTGAGGCTTCAGGAGCTTTAAGCATTCCCCCCTAGACACTGCCATGCAGTTGGAGCCCCACAAACTGCCCACCTACATTCTCCTCCCAGAGGTTTGAGCAGTGGGGCACTGAAGAAGTGAGCCACTCCCCCTGTTGCACACCCTGCAAGGGGAACAAGGGAATGTTTCCTATGTCAACATTTTACATACAACAATACCAAAGGCATGGTCCATGAAAAAGCAAACTATACTTCACTAAAATTAAAACTTTTGTTCTGCAAAAGACACTGTCAAGAAAATGAGAAGACTAGCTACAGACTCCAAGAAAATATTTGTAAAAGACATATTTAATTATATTAGTCTGTTCTCACATTGCTATAAAGAACTACCCAAGACTGGGTAATTTATAAAGAAAAGAGGTTTAACTGGCACAGAGTTCCACAGGCTGTACAGGAAGCATGGCTGGGAGGCCTCAGGAAACTTACAATCATGGTGGAAAGCAAAAGGGAAGCAAGCACATTTTCACATGGCCAGCAGGTAGGGAAGAGAGAGAGAGAGCAAAGAGGGAAAGTGCCACACACTTTTGAAAAACCAGATGAGAATTCACTCACTATCATGAGAACAGCAAGGGGGAAACCTTTCCCTGTGATTCAATTACCTCCCACGAAGCACCAAGCACCAAGCCCCTCCTCCAATGCAGAAGATCATAATTCATCAGGAGATTTGGGTAGGAACACAGAGCCAAACCATATTACTGATAAAGGAATGTTATACAAAATATATGAAGAAGTCTTAAAACTAAACAATAAAAAAATAAAAGACGGGGCCGGGCGTGGTGGCTCACACCTGTAATCCCAGCACTTTGGGAGGCCAAGGCAGGTGGATCACAAGGTCAGGAGATCGGGACCATCCTGGCTAACATGGTGAAACCTTGTCTCTACTAAAAAATACAAAAAATTAGCCAGGTGTGGTGGCGGGCACCTGTGGTCCCAGCTACTGGGGAGGCTGAGGCAGGAGAATGGCATGAACCCGGGAGTTGGAGCTTGCAGTGAGCCAAGATCACGCCACTGCACTCCAGCCTGGGTGATAGAGCAAGACTCCATCCAAAAAAAAAGATGAGTAAAATACGTGAATAGATACCTTGCCAAAGAAGATTATCTAATGGCAAATAAGCATACGAAAAGATGTTCCACATCACATGTCATTAGGGAATTACAAATGAAAACAACAATGGGATACCACTACCTACCTATTAGAATGATCAAAGAGCAAAACACTGACAATACCAAATAGTGGTGAGGACGAAAAGCAAAAGTACTCTTGTTCCTTGCCGGTGGGAATACAAAATGGCACAGCCACTATGGAAAGTATTTTGTCAGTATTTTAACAAAACTAAACATATTCTTTCCATATGATACAGTGATCACATTCTTTGTTATTTAACCAGATGAAATGAACACTTATGTCTACTCAAAATCCTGCACATGAATGCTTACAGGTATCTTGTTCATAATTGCCAAAACTTAAAAATAATTAGGAGGCCATTATGCTGAGGCAACTCCAGTGCCTATGTAATCAAACCAAACCCAACTCAGTGTAAACAGTGAAACAAGACTGAAGCTTAACTAGGCATAAGCCACCAACTAACATTTAACTAGGAACATTCCCCTTTAGCCAAGCAAATATTTTCATTGTCTTGCTTCCATGAACACCTTATATAAGTTTTCATCTCACACTCCCTAGGTGGAGTTCTGAACCACTTCTGGTCTGGTGCTGTTCAAGTCCCGAATCAGTGTTTGCTCAAAACAAACAAACAACAAACAACAAAAAAACCTCTAACATTTTAATGTGCCTAAGTTTGTCTCTTAACAGTTTGCAACAAAAAATGAAGGGTTAAAATCACCATTGCTGCAAATAATACGTGGAAGTAGAATGATAAGCATATGAAGAGACAGCTTGGGTTTGGAAAAGACTAAAAATCTGGAACTTAAGCATGAAATTTTAAACTGCAGAGCATTTGAGGAATGGAGTGATGTTAAAAGAAACATAGAGAAAAAAATAATGGCTTAAACAACCATGATGAAGAGGTGCCAGTGATGAAAGAACTAAACTTTAACACTCATTACACTGTTAGGTGAAAAAAATAAAGTGAAATGGATGACAGCACATAATCAGAGGTTCATAACTGTGCAAAAACATTTTCCAATTAACAACTAACTTTCTTTTAAATCATGTGCAAGTGGGAGAAGTAAAAAGACTAGCATTCTTACTAGAGAGATGAAAACAGTTATTTTGTATTCAAAGCATTTTTCACCTGAAAATAGGAATGAATATGAGATGGGTCCTAAGTGTATTTGATCTGCATTGAAACCATGTTCAAATTGTAGCTTTCAGAATACAAAAGTATCTGAAAGTACTTGTCTGCAGCAAAGAGTAGCCTAATGTCCACTTAGAATTTTTATATTCTGTGTTCTATGGATGCAAAATTGGTTTAAAATTAATATGAACTAAAGAACAATTCATTTGTCATTTTATTGAAATTATGATGAATGAGTTTGAAATATGAATTATAATTGAGGTAAAATCAATACCATGTTTAAAAAGCTGTATGTTTTCTTTCTCAAACTCATAATGAAATGAAAGGCAAAACGAATATATTCTAATTTTCCATGGTTTATAATTCTCACTGAAATTATAAATATATAGTATATATTAATTATGTGCAGAAAAACACATTGCTTAAAACGTTTCAGTCACAAGAGGTTATTAAAGTGTTTTAATTCATATATTTGATAGAATAGCAACTAAATATATTTTTCCCCTGGAGTGATTAATGCCTTTTCAAAGCACAATGGGAAATTTTTTAAAAAATTACATTTGTTCCCTGTAAAAGAAGGATGAGAGGATAATGACCAGTTAACTTTTGTAGTTCTGATTAATGACCAGTTAACTTTTGTAGTTCTGATTAGACACACACATGTTAGGACAGAGAACCAATGAATATTGAAACTAATCCTACCAAATAGATTCAAAAAGGTTGATGTCCCTGAAAGACAAAGAAAGACTGAGCAATTGTTCTAGATTAAAGGATATTAAAGGAACATGATAGCTAAATTCAGTGGATGATTCTGGGTGTAGAATATCATCAGGACAATTTAAAATAAAGACTATATTCTAGATAATAATATTGTAACAATAAAACATTTCCTGAATTTGAACATTTTTTGTGGTTATATAGGAAGATTATCTTCATTGTTAGGAGATACATGGTAAAGTATTTGAAGGTAAAAGATATCTGCTAGATTCAAACTGTTACATGATATATAATCTCCTAAGAATATATTCTCCAACAATAATTTATAAATATGTGTGTATCAGTGTGTGAGACTGAGAGAGAGAGAGAGAGAGAGAGAGAGAGAGAGAGAGAGAGAGACCCACACAAAGAGGCAGAGAGGAAGAGTGCAAATGATACAATATATTAACAATTAGTGTTTCAACATTTGAATTTTTCAAAATAAATGTTGAAACAAAATTTAAACTCTAAACACGAAGTCACTTTTCTAGACATTCAAGTGTTCATCTTCTCTTTAGCTAATATTCTGGTTACAATTCATCTTCCCTAGAAACCGAAGTCCTCTACTCAATCCAGTATAATGCAGTTCAAAGGATGCTTCTTTTGAACAATGTCAGTTTCTACTTTATATGGCTTCAGATTTATTTTTCACTTCGAGTTTTATAAAATCTATATTACTGTGTTGATTGGGTCCTTCTAATCACTGAGTTTATTTGCATAAACTCTATCCACACGTGCTAGAGAGAAGCATGTTCTGTTTCCTGTCTGTCAGTCTTGTTATGTTTCTTTGATATTTCACTCTTTCAGATAATTAGAGAATGATAGTGGAAGCAACATTATGCTTCACTTACGAAAGCTCTACAGAGTCTTTACATAACACCAGGGCATTCACCTCACAATCAGGTAATTAGTAATTGAATTATGGTTTAACTATAGAGGATTAGCTACAATGCCTATAGAAGGAAGTTTCACTTTCTCTTCTTCCATCAAGCCCCACCACTACATCAACCCACTTTCCTGTATCTGCACCCCTATATTATGTCCCTTTATACTCAGTAGGGTTTTCTCTGGAAGCCCCATTTAATATTTCAACATTGTTCCTCAGACCTAACATGTGATAGTTTCCTTCTCTGCTTTAATTTTTTCTATTTATTACAATATGCATATTATATATTTTATTGTGTATTTTGCTTTGCTTCTTATCTAGCTTCCCAGAAGCTGTTTTTGTCTATTGGTTATATAGTACTTAGATCTATTCTTGACACAGACACTTGAATTATTTTCCTCTTTTTTTTTTTTTTTTTTTTTTTTTTGTAATTCTGGAGACTTTAGGTCTTCGCTTATTTCTGGACAATCTCAGCTAAGATTATTTTGTGCATCTCTTCTCCATTTTCTTCTGTTTTTACTTGGTACTGCTATTAGGCATGTTTAACCTTCTTAAACTATTCTTCATGTATTTCTTCAAGTAAACATTTATTAAAAGCATAACATACATATAGAAAATTGCACAAGTAATTATAATTTAATGAATTTCCAAAAAATGAACACTGCTATGTAACCAGCACCCAATCAAAAACAAAGTATCACCAGTCCTCCAAAACGCTCTTACGTTCCCACACCCAGTCACAACTCTCCATATGCACTCTTGAGCCTGCAAGAGCCGCAAGAAACTTGACTTCTAATACTATTATTAGATCACCATTGCCTAATATTGAACTTTAGATAAATGGAATCACATAGAGAATTTCCTTTTGAGTCTGGTTTCGTTCATTCAACATTATGCTTGTAATATGGATCCGTGTGGTTGCATATAACATTCATGCTCAGTTCTCCTCTTCATTCCAGTTTATAAATACACCACAATGTATTTTATCCACTCTACTTCTGATGACCATTTCTGGGTTGTTTCCAATTCTAGCTATTAAAAATAGTGCTTCTATCCATCATTGCACGTGCCTTTTGGTGCACATATCTACACATTTCATTTCGTTATATACCCAAAAGAGTAACTGTTGGGTCATAAATTATTCATATATTAGTTTTACAGAATCTACCAAGTAAAGCATATGAGAGTTTCCTTTTTCTCCACATCTTTTCCAACATTTGGTTCGTTTTCTCTCTCTCTCTCTCTCTCTCTCTCTCTCTCTCTCTCCATTTTAACCATGCTAACAGGAATAAAGTAGTATAACACTGCTATGGGCAGAATGTTTGTGCTTCACCCAAAATTCATATGTTGAAATCCTACCTCTTGCAATCTGATGTTACTAGGAGGTGGTGACTTTGGGAGGTAATTAGATCATGAAGGTCGAACCCTCAGGAGTGGGATAAGTGTCCTTAAATGAAGAGGCCAGAGGGCTAGCTAGCTTTCTTTTCATCATGTGAGAACACAAGAAGTTAGCAGTCTGCAACCCAGAAGAGGGCCCTTACCAGAACCCAACCATGCTGGCATGGTGATCTCAGATTTCCAGCCTCCAAAACTGTGAGAGAAAAAGAATTCTGTTGTTTATAATCCACCCAGTCTTTGATATTCTGTTACAGCAGCCCAAACTGACTAACAAAGACACTGTAGTTTTATCACTTATAATGAAGTTGAGAACGTTTTCATATGTTGACTCACCATTTGCATATCCTTTCTTTTTAATGTGTCTGTTCAAGTCTTTGTCCGTTTTTATTGACTGTCTGCCTCTTTTAAATCTATTTTTAGAAGTTCATTTCTAGATTCATTTCTAGATATCTGTAATTAGATATCTTCACTCTTCTCTGTGTCATGCTCTTCCATTCATTTTAATGGTATCTTTTAATCAATAGATATTCTTTAATGTCATCCAATATATCATCTTTGTATTATTAGTTAGCATTTTTTATGTCCTCTTGAAGTATCTGACTAACAACCTCATGAAGATAGTCTCCTACTTCTTTTCTAGAATCTTGATTTTTTTTTTCATTCTTAGATCAACAATACATCTGGAATCAATTTTGTATGTAGTATAAGATAGTACTTAAGATTCTTTTTATCCCATATGGAAACCCAGTTGAATAAGCACTGATTATTGATAAGACCAACTTTCCATTGTCCTACATATCTATGGTTCTATTTGTTACTTGTGCTCTTCTCTCTCATTTGTCTCTTTATTTTTATGTTAATGTCATATTACCTAACTTAAAGTAGTTTTATATAAATCTTAATATTTGGTATGTAAATCCTCTAGGCTATTTTCTTATTCATAATTGCTTTCATGATCAAATTCTATATAAATTTTCATATAAATTTTTACACCAGCATGTCAATTTTCACACACACATACAATCCACTGAGATTTTTAATTGGGATTACATTGAATTTATTTAAAGGTTAATTTTTGAAAAACTAGTATCCATAAAATATTGAATGTATAATCATAATACCTTCTTCTATTTATTGATGTAATTCCTAGTTTTTGTCAATGATTTTTTGTAGTTGTCAGTTTAGAGGTCTTGCGCATCTTTTGTTAGATTTTTGGTATTTTATTATATCATTGGCATGACATTTTAATTTTTATTTTCCAATAATTTGTTGCTGATAGCTATAAATTTTAATTTATTTTTGTTTACTGACTGTGCTAAACTCATTTATTTTCATATAACATACCTGCAGATTATTTTGGACTCTTAAATTTCAAAATGTGTTATCAGCAGATGTTTGCAATTTTATTTCATCCTTATTGTACGGACGAAGACCTCCAGCATATAAGTGAATAGCAGTGGTTATAACTAGCATTCCTGTTGACTTCCCAGTCACAGGCAGAAAAAGCTTTCAATAATTCACCATTATGATTTTTAAAAATTTCTTTATCTGATTATATATTTCCTTATATTTCTTTGTTAATAGTTTACAATGAGCATAAATTTTATCCTTTTATTTCTGAATCTATTAAGATGATCACATAATTTTTCACCATTATTCTATATGCAAATGTGGTAAATTATAATTTTTTCATATTTTATTTTTGTTACCCTTGCTCTTCTGAAATATTATCCAGCTTTCAAGCAGTCTTTTACATTTTTCATCTCTTTATCTTTTTGAATTGTACTGTAACTGATATCTCACATTTACCTTTACTTCTTTGCTCAGTTGTGCCCAGTCACTACACCTTTTTTATTTAACTGAATTTATGTACATGTTTATATATAAATTCCAGATGTTTTATTAGCTTTTAATAAACATTTTATTTAGGTATAGCTTTAGGTTTATAGAAAAGTAGTAGCAAGGATATTAGAGAGTTTCTGTATATATCATACCACTTTCTTGTATTGTTTTGTTGTTTGCTTTTGTTTTTTGTTTTTGAGAAGTAGTTTCACTCTTGCCACTTAGGGTGGAGTGCAATGGTGTGATCTCGACTCACTGCAACGTCTTTCTTTCAGGTCCAAGCGATTCTCCTGCGTCAGCCTCCCAAATAGCTGGGATTACAGGTGTGTGCCACCATGCCTGGCTAATTTTTATATTTTCAGTAAAGATGGCATTTTACCACGTTGGCCAAGCTGGTCTTGAACTCCTGACCTCAGGTGATTTGCCTGCATTGGCCTCCCAAAGTGGCAGGATTATAGGCATGAGCCACTACACTTGGCCTCTCCTATTGTTATTATCTTACATTGTATATTTGTTATCACTAATGAATCAATATTGATATATTACTGTTTAGTAACACCATATGTTTTTTCAGATTTCCTTACTATTCATCTAATGTTCTTTTTCTATTCTGAGATCCCATCTTGATAACATATTACATTTAGTAGATCAGGTCTTTGTGTGACTTTATACCGCACTCCTTTCTATTGCTGTGTAGTATTCCATTACACAGATGCACCAAAATTTGATTTTCCATTCACCTACCGAAAAACATGTTGGTTTCTTCAAGCCTATGGCAATTTTGCATAAAGTTTTGTAAATATTTGCATGAAGATTTTTATATGGACATGAGTTTTCTAGTCAGTTAGGTAAACACCTAAGAACACAGTCATTGGATTATACAGTAAAGATACATTTAGCTCTGTAAGAAATTTTATACAAAGTTTGTGAAATATGTGGGGAAAACATAAAATGCAATACAACAGTAAAAATTGACACAAATAAAAGTATGCAGTATAACAACTACTTACATAGCATTTACATTGCATTAGGTATTATAAGTAATCTAGAGATGACTTAATACTTTGGAAGATGCCAAACTATCTTCCAAACTAGTAGTGGTGCCACTGTTCATTCTGGAATTAATTCTGTTACAGTCAGTGTTGTTCTTCATCCTCACCAGCAATTCACCCAGTTCTGTCACCCAGGCTGGAGTGCAGTGGTGTGATCTTGGCTCACTAAAACCTCTTCCTTCCGGGTTTAAGCGATTCTCCTACCTCAGCCTCCCAAGTAGCTGGAATTACAGGTGCACACCACCATGCCCGGCTAATTTTTGTATTTTCAGTAGACACAGGTTTCCCAGGCTGGTCTCCAACTCCTGACCTCAGGTGATCTGCCTGCCTTGGCCTCCCAAATGTTCCTTATATTTTTACATGCTTATTTACCCTATCACTGGTACTTGCCTGGTACATGTCACTAGTGGGTGAACTGAATTATTATTTATCAGAATATTTGCAAGAAATCTAAATGTATTCTTGCATAGGTATATATCAACAGTCATAAAAGAGCATATTTATGTCCACTCAATTATAGTACTCAACACATGCACCCTTAAAAAAGTCATTATTTTTTTCTGTGCCTCTGTTTTCTTCAGTTGGAATAGTTTCAGAATTGTATTAGGTTAAGTTCTTTCCCCCAGAGAGTAGAATTTTATTTTGGAAAAGGTTACAGTCTTACTTCATAATGCTTACTCCTCTCTCCCTTGAAGGAACCTTTCCAGGATTCACGCTACAAGAACTTGTTGGTGAGCTACTAGAGAGGAAGCACGTGAATATGTGGGTTAGAAAGCCTGGAGCTTTCTAATTCCCAGGCTAGTTCTGGATCAGCCTCCAGCAATTTGTCAAAATTACCATTGTACTTATTCCTCCCAGTTGATGGATCCAATGGCTTCAACTCCTGATCTAATTTGCTGTATCAATCTCTATTTGTCTCTGTTTGAATTTCAAAATCATGGCTGTTACTGCAACTTGTTTTTAGATGAGTCCAAGTGAAGTCATTTTTTTTCATTTTGTCCAGATTTTTCTTATTGTAAAGACAAGAGTAATGACTTTGAAGCTCTTTATATATTACAGCTGAATCCAGAAGTCTATTTGGATATTTGAAAAATATATCTGTTCTTTGTGTATATGTGCTTTCCCGATTATTCATTCTGTGTTCTATTATATCATTTGTTTAATCATATTAATCATATATTTCATAATCTCTTATCAGATTCTTTTATCATGTACAGTCTTCTCTTGTATCCATAGGAGATTGGTTGCAGGAACCCCAGTGGATACCAAAAACCTCAGATGCTCAAGTTCCTGATATAAAATGGCATCATACGAGCATATAACCTATGCACATCCTCTCATATACTTTAAATCATCTCTAGATTACTTATAATACCTAATACAATGTGAATGTTATATAAATAGTTATTATACTGTATATTTTATTTGTATCATTTTTTCTGTTGAATTGTACTTTTTGGTGTTTTTCTCCAATATTTTTGATCCATGGTTGGTTAAATCTGTGGATAAGGAACCCACAGAAACAGAGGGTCAACTGTAATGTTCTTGAGTATATTAAATCTCCTGTTGTTTACATGTGTTTATTCTTCTTCACAGTGGTTTGTAACTTTTTGGTTGTTGTTGTTGTTGTTAACTCATTTTCAGAGTTTAGGAAAGAAAATTTGTTCAAAACCAAAATAGCCCTACAGAGAAGTTTTGTGCTTGTTTCTACAAGATTCCAGCGTTTTAAATAAATCCTTTATATCTATGTATTATAACACCAAAAGGTAGTAAAGAGTATATCCATACCTATGATTTACTCAAGCCTATCATTTGAATTTTTTCTGTTCCAAATATCCAGCCACACCCAACTCGTAGCACCAAGGCCACAGAGTCTATTTGTCTGAGATAGAAATGTTTGTGTTTATACAGCCTTAATGAGTGTGTAATTAATAGAAGTTAGGATATATCTGCATCAGTTTTGTTTCTGAATATCTAGATATGCCCTAATCACTTAACTTTTAGTGATAATGGTTAAGATGAGTATGTTTTCTTGAACTATACTGTCTACATTTAGAGTCAAGCACTGCCTCTTAATAGTTTTGTGAATGGGGCTAGGTACTCAGCCTCCTTTTCCATTAATGGGAATGAGCAGTTCTTAGAAGAGGGCTTGGGACATAGCAACTGATCAACATTTGTTAGTTATCTGTGGTATTTACTAATATCCTGTTTCTACTTCTTTCTGTGGATTTTAAGTGTTTATTTTTCATATAAAAGTTTTAACTTTTTAGATGACTAAGTCTATTACATTTTTCTTTTGTGAGTTTCTTCCATCGTTTATGGTTATATTATCCACACCTTCCCAGAGTTTATCAAAATCATCCAAAATGTAAGTAAACATAGCAGAAATGTAAGAACAAAAAAATGAGCCATTTGAATAAGTTGGTAAATTAATGAATACTAGAAAAAGAAACTAGTGATCTTTCTCCATGTCATTTCAGAAAACTGGATCATAGATTATTTGAAGCCATATATCATGCATTCAAGTGTGAAATAGGATTACCTACAAGTTGGGAAATAGTTATAGAGTTTGTTAAAGATATTTGCAATAGACTTTCTAGTACCCAAGTTACTATAGTCAAAACCGAGAAATGTGTGAAGAAAAAAAATAGTTAACATTTTAGTGACATTTTTAAAAAGTTCACAACATTCAAAAGAAATACTATAGCTGAGAAATGGAAAATGACTAAGTTATCTCCAGCACCTGAAAAAGGTCACAAGAATTGCATAGCCACTGAATTTAACCCTATCTTCTGGTGAAGCCTTAACCAGACATTACTTTGACATTATTACAATCAAAATCTGATTATATTTAAAACCTTACAAAACGAACATTTTTCATTTTCATGGCAACTATAAAAGAGGTTTATCATTTCATAAATTAAAATGTTAAAAGTATATGATTTTAATTTGATGATTTTAATATTTTAAATTGGGTAAAAAGCATATAAATTCCTAATCATATATTACCATAATCAAATACTCTTCTTCCTTTATTCATATAGAAAAGAAAATCCCAAGCATCATCATTCGATACTAATGGCAAGAGTAAAACAGAATAACCAGATGATGATTCACCAAACGAAGTTTTCAACTTTAAAATAAATTACATATATAAGGAGTTCAAGAATTCATTTTACATTCATACAGTATTCATGTTATATGAACCACAAGGCATATTAATAATAAAGTGATTTTAAATCCTATTAAAAGAAACCAGTCTGTTAACTGACTATACTCAAAATGGAAATGGAGAAAAAACATTATGAGAAAGTAGGCAAATAGGCTAAAAAGTTTAGATTGTTTTGTTGATTGGATCAGGAGATAAACGCAAACGCAGAGCAGGCTAATGAAAAATAATTAGATACAGAGCAAGGAACACTGCCAGGAACTCTATAAGTCATCTCATAGTTTGAGTAAGAATATGGCTGATAGAGTTTTTAAAGCTGCTTTTCCTTTTAAAAAAAAAAAAAAAAAAAAAGATGGCATAGGACTCTACCTACTGCATTAAGAATGGATTTGCTCCTAGGTAAGGTACTTACGTGGCATACTACATAGACTGTAGAGAATAAACATTATATTATCTCTAAGAGAGTAAGTTGATAGGAAAAAGAGAGGCATTAGCATGTTTAAAGCTTTTGATACATATCCTCATAAAGATTAATCCAGTGATTAAATTATACTTTAACATTCCATCATTAATTTCTTGTTTAAACAACAAAAACTAAAAGAAAAGCTTCTATATCTAAATTAAACTTTATAAGACTCTAAGAGATTGTTAGTACACAAAATATTTGTCAAACGTTTTCAAGTGTAATGGTTTCTTCAAAATTTGTGACAGTGACAAACTTGTGTATTACATTTTATTAGTCTTTGAAAGCAATGACAGAAAGTTATTTCTTTGGATTTTAAAAATCCATATCTATGCCCAACCAAGTTTGTTTCTTTTTTAATTAATCAAAAATAAGCACATTCTTTTCTTTTCTGATTGACCATCAAGAAGAAAGGAAAACTCTAGTGCCTTCTGTGCTATCTGAAAATGAGCTTAATTGCACAGATTGCTGTAACTGACGTCACCTAAATGAGAGCTCCCTACAAGCATCAGTCATCTCCTTTTGTGCTTTATTCCATTTTCTTTCTCACATTCCTAAATGTATTGCACACACTACTGTATAAAGCTCTGTATCTGGCACCTTTGATTTTCAGAAGAAAAGGTACTTAAAAGTGGTAATAACCAGTCTGAGCAGCTTTTCTGGAGGTGGTCATGGTAAATAGAATGCCTAGACTATTAAATTTTTCCTATGCCCTATAAACACTATAGAACAGCAAATCAACTCCCTTCCAGTTCAGATGAATCCTATTTCCTTCCCCTAGTCAGAGAAAATTCTTCCATGTGTCAAATAGCCTCATAGTGATTTGGCCTATGCAGTGGAATGGGAAAATGAAGAAAAAGATATCTGAGAAAAGCAGTTTTATTTAGTCAGGCTACTTTAAGGTTTCTCACAGATAACTAAGAAACACGAGCTCTCCCACCGTGACCATCTGGCTTCTCTTTCCACACAGATATAAAAACTACAACAGAACCAAAATAAAAACCACATACAACCAAAGTTTACTGCCTTCAAAATATTATAGTATGCTGATCTATACAATTGAATTAGCTGTCACTTTTCTATGAAATATAGATGACAAAAACAAAGGTTGGTAATACTCTCACATATCTGGAAGCATTTTGTTTTAAACTCAGGCAAACATGTGCCATCATGATATTCAGGTAGTGCTATTAAAATCCACCTGCTTATTGGCTAAAGGGAATGCTCAGTTTTCTAAAATAACAACCCAGTGACATCTATAATTTTTTTTAAATGCATGTTAATGTATTAAAGAACTGAGTTCATGCTAAATAATTTGGATTTGAAATAACTGTAGTCATTCCCTACTTTTTTTTGGAATAAAATGAGCCAAAACCAGAAATGAAGGAATATTGATCAAGCTAATCTGTAACAGCTGGAAGAAAATGTTGAGGATCGGCTTGACAGAAACATTGGGTTGCCCCATTATTAATGGTAGTAATGTAGAAGAAGGAACCAAATACAACTGGTAGGATGTTGTCAACAGAGAAAGTACAGTGAGAGCGGAGAATCAGAGAGGAAGATATTAGATTCGGTTCTGGACATTCTGAGTATAATATGTCTGAGGGATGCTAGGATAAGGAAGAGAGCAGCAGTTGTACATTTGAATCTAAGATTCATGAGATATAAAATTAGTTGTTTCTGACCCAAGACCTCAAGGAAGACAAAAACCAGAGACCCAAGCAAAACCAAGTAGAAAGACGAAGCTCATAGAGCCAAAAAGGGAATCTGAAGAAATGCCACAGTAAGACACAGACACAGAAACTAAAACACAGAGGCAGAAATTTCCATGTCAAGAAGTCAAAAAGGCAAGTGGGAGCATGTGTGCCAAAAAAAGATTTTGTTTTGTGTGCAGGTTAGGACATAGTGAGAGAATGATTGGAGACAGTATAAAGGACCAGTAAGCAAATGAACAGACAATTAAAGAGATTTTAATTTGAGCATGTCTTATTTCTAGGAGCTATGTGTATATAAAGAAATAGAAATTTACATGACTAAAAAATATCCTTCTGTAACAATGAATCCTACTGAAATCACTGCATATGATGAGCTATGATTATAGATGGTTTATGTTTATTTCCATCTTATAAAATAAAATGAAAGTCAGATTCAGGACAATTATTTTCTGATTTTTAATTCCAGCCTTCTCCCTCAGGAGAGAGAGAATTAACAATAAAATAAAGTAAGGAGGCATCGAGATTAGAGAAATATGATAGATGAATCCTCTTAATGAGAGTCGGGTGATTTTAAAACACAGTTGACAGACTGAGACTGGAGGCACATTTGCCTTTCTGGTTTGTACTACATTTTCAAAGATTTTCACTAAACATTTTCTGTGTTGTTATAGTGTGGGGCGAAAAATTATTTTGCAAGGAAGAATTTGGTACTGTATATATTTTTCCTAAAATATATTATACTATCTTTCAAAATATATTATACAACATTCAATGTTTAATATATAGTAGTCCCCTTCATCTTCAGGGAATATGTTTCAAGACCCCTAGTGGATGCCTGAAATCATGGATGACATCAAACACTGTATATACTATGTTGTTGTTGTTGTTACACACATTCTTATGATAAAGTTTAACTCATAAATTAGGCACAATAAGAAATTAACAACAATAATAAAACAATTATAACAAAATATTATAATAAAATTATATGAATGTGGTCTTTCTCTTTCTGTCAATATATCTTTTGTACTGTACTCACAATTCTTGTGATAATGTGAGATGATAAAATGCAATGAGATGAGATGAAATGAGGTGAATGACTGACACAGGCATTGTGATGAAATGAAGTGAGGTGAATGACATAGGCATTGTGATGAGGTGAAGTGAGGTGAATGACATAGGCATTGCACTGTAGCACTAGGCTACTATTGACTTTCTGATGATATGTCAGATTGAGGGTCATCTGCTTTGGGTGATCCTGGATTATCAAGCCATGACAATATCGATGGTTGGGTATTAGGAGCAGTGTCGATGTCAATGTCAGTGACTAATGAGTAGGTAGTGTATACAGCTAGATACACTGGACAAAGGGATGATTGAGATCCTGGGCAGAATGGAGCAGGGCAAGCTGAGATTTCATCACACTACTCAGAATGGCAATTTAAAACTTACTAATTATTTATTTTGGAATTTAGCACTTAGTATATTTGGATCACAGTTTACTGTGGGTAAGTAACTAAAACTGCAGAAACTGAAACCACAGACAAGTGGTGTGGAGCTACTGAACTTGATTTATGGTGAAACATGCATCTTTATAAATTTGTTATATATTATTATATCATATACAATATATTGATTATCACAGAGTTTAAACTGTGTCAGTTATCTGAGTAAACGTCTCCTGACCACAATCTCTAGTTGAAACAATAAAATAGTCATATTCATATTATTAGAACAATAATGTTATTGCTAATATTTCAGTGTTTTGCAAACCATCTTAGAATACTTTAATTGAAGTGATTCTTGTATATGGTATACATTTTATCTGCAGCAAAATACCAAAATACTTATCTGGAGATCCATAGATATTCTGAAAATGTGCCTCAGGGACCATCTTAGGGGAGGAACTAAATAGAAGTGGCAAAAAAGATCAGCACTCAACTTTCTCCCAGAAAAGCTGCAATTGTGTGTTCATCCTATTGTCTTCTCATTCCAAAATTCATTTTAAGTCAATGTTTTAATGTTTGGAAAATAAAACTTAACATTCCAAGAATAGGTTTATATCAGTTAAGGATTAATATTATAAACACAATATGAATGGAATTTGAAAAAAAACATTGAGTGTTTATAGATTTATCTGAGTAATGCTATCCCTTCAGTTTCACATGACTCAAAACAAATTTTACACAGCAGGTACATCTCAATGGTAAATAAGTCTTTTCTTTCTTTCAAATTCACAAATTAATTTTAAATATACATCATACAAAATCACATGAAGGCTGATTTATTTGAGAACATATATGTGTATATTGAGTGTAAATAGTACTTTGTAAGAAGCTTATAAGTCACTCCTCCATCCTAACAACAACTGGAAAATAAAAAAATCAACAACTCTTCTTAGTTTCATCAGAGAATTGAAGTCACAGGACAAACTACTGCCCAGAAAACTGAAAAGATAAATTGAAGAGATAAATAGAAACAGAGAACTGCAACTTAGCGGGGCAGAAATTCATTCTGAAATTTCCGTGGGAACCAGTACTACAGTAGGACAATCTGTAATTGACGAATTGCTGGAGGCTCAGTGTGGACAAGTCTAAGAGATAAAACTCCAGGGAGACGCAGTCTGTGGGCATCCCCAACTTTGGTGAGTTTCACCTCCAGGAGCTTGCTCTGGTTCTCATAGTGAATACTGGAGAAACATCTAGTGCTTTCAGCAGGGAAAGGGGAAAAGGAACCATTTTGAAACATGTGAGAGTATTCTGTTCTTAGCAGGGCCTGCTCTCAGGAAGAAAATATGTCCACACAAAACCTGCACACAGATGTTTATAGCAGCTTTGTTCATAATTGCCAAAACTTGAAAGCAACCAAGATGTCTTTCAGTAGATAAACTAATTATTAATTATTTTATTACCTAATTATTAACTGTGGTACATGTAGATAATGTAATACTATTCAGCAAGAAAATGAAATGGGCTATCAAGCCATGAAAAGACATGAAGGAGCCCTAAATGCATGTTACTAAGTGAAAGAAGTCAAACGTTAAGGCTGCATGTGATTCAACCTATATGGCATTCTGGAAAAGATAAAACTATGGAGACAATAAAAGGATCATTGGTCCCAGAGGTTAGGGAGGAAGGAGGTGGAGAACAGAGGGTTTTTTTGATCACTGAAACTATTTTATACAACAATGGTGGATACATGTCATTATACATTTGTCAAAACCCATGGAATGTACACCAAGAGTGAACCCTAATGTAAACTTTGGACTTTAGATGATAATGTTGTCTCAGTGTAGGTTTATTGATTATAACAAATGTACTACTATGGTTTAGGACGTTGATTAAACGGTTGTCTGTTTGTGGGAACTGGAGTTTATGGGAACTCTCCATACATTTTGTTCAATTTTCTGTGAACATAAAATTGCTCTAGAAAACAAAATATGTTTACAACAACAACAACAACAACAAAAGACCAGAAGATAGTAAAATGTTGGCTTTCTTGCATTTTCCATTCCATTTTAAAACAACGATCATGGCTGAAATGAAAACACGAAAAGTGGTAACTGTGGAGGTTGGGGGGCGGACAGTAAGCATTCCTGTGGGATGGTCGTTTTATCCCTAATATTGCTTAGAATTGCCAGCTCATGGTGGTAATACTCCAACTGACTTTTAGTGGCTTTGAACATGATTTTAAATTTTCTACAATATACTCACTTATTGCTTGCATGAACAGCAAATTTTCCGTACTATCCCTTGGTATATATCAGGGACAAGGAAGATGGTTACAGAGAAGGAGGAGGTTTAGCCAGAATCCTTTATGACTTTTAGAGAGAAAAGCCTATATTAATGTCAGTACTTTCTTTTAATTTCTTTTATTGAATTTTATAAAATTATAAAAAAGAATGCTCACTGAAACCAGTAGAAAAAAACCCCACAGAGCTGTATTTTATCTTTCAAAATATATTATACAACATTCAATGTTTAATATATAGTAGTCCCCCTTCATCTTCAGGGAATATGTTTCAAGACCCCTAGTGGATGCCTGAAATCATGGATGACATCAAACACTGTATATACTATGTTGTTGTTGTTGTTACACACATTCTTATGATAAAGTTTAACTCATAAATTAGGCACAATAAGAAATTAACAACAATAATAAAACAATTATAACAAAATATTATAATAAAAATTATATGAATGTGGTCTTTCTCTTTCTGTCAATATATCTTTTTGTACTGTACTCACAATTCTTGTGATAATGTGAGATGATAAAATGCAATGAGATGAGATGAAATGAGGTGAATGACTGACACAGGCATTGTGATGAAATGAAGTGAGGTGAATGACATAGGCATTGTGATGAGGTGAAGTGAGGTGAATGACATAGGCATTGCACTGTAGCACTAGGCTACTATTGACTTTCTGATGATATGTCAGATTGAGGGTCATCTGCTTTGGGTGATCCTGGATTATCAAGCCATGACAATATCGATGGTTGGGTATTAGGAGCAGTGTCGATGTCAATGTCAGTGACTAATGAGTAGGTAGTGTATACAGCTAGATACACTGGACAAAGGGATGATTGAGATCCTGGGCAGAATGGAGCAGGGCAAGCTGAGATTTCATCACACTACTCAGAATGGCAATTTAAAACTTACTAATTATTTATTTTTGGAATTTAGCACTTAGTATATTTGGATCACAGTTTACTGTGGGTAAGTAACTAAAACTGCAGAAACTGAAACCACAGACAAGTGGTGTGGAGCTACTGAACTTGATTTATGGTGAAACATGCATCTTTATAAATTTGTTATATATTATTATATCATATACAATATATTGATTATCACAGAGTTTAAACTGTGTCAGTTATCTGAGTAAACGTCTCCTGACCACAATCTCTAGTTGAAACAATAAAAATAGTCATATTCATATTATTAGAACAATAATGTTATTGCTAATATTTCAGTGTTTTGCAAACCATCTTAGAATACTTTAATTGAAGTGATTCTTGTATATGGTATACATTTTATCTGCAGCAAAATACCAAAATACTTATCTGGAGATCCATAGATATTCTGAAAATGTGCCTCAGGGACCATCTTAGGGGAGGAACTAAATAGAAGTGGCAAAAAAGATCAGCACTCAACTTTCTCCCAGAAAAGCTGCAATTGTGTGTTCATCCTATTGTCTTCTCATTCCAAAATTCATTTTAAGTCAATGTTTTAATGTTTGGAAAAATAAAACTTAACATTCCAAGAATAGGTTTATATCAGTTAAGGATTAATATTATAAACACAATATGAATGGAATTTGAAAAAAAACATTGAGTGTTTATAGATTTATCTGAGTAATGCTATCCCTTCAGTTTCACATGACTCAAAAACAAATTTTTACACAGCAGGTACATCTCAATGGTAAATAAGTCTTTTTCTTTCTTTCAAATTCACAAATTAATTTTAAATATACATCATACAAAATCACATGAAGGCTGATTTATTTGAGAACATATATGTGTATATTGAGTGTAAATAGTACTTTGTAAGAAGCTTATAAGTCACTCCTCCATCCTAACAACAACTGGAAAAATAAAAAAATCAACAACTCTTCTTAGTTTCATCAGAGAATTGAAGTCACAGGACAAACTACTGCCCAGAAAACTGAAAAGATAAATTGAAGAGATAAATAGAAACAGAGAACTGCAACTTAGCGGGGCAGAAATTCATTCTGAAATTTCCGTGGGAACCAGTACTACAGTAGGACAATCTGTAATTGACGAATTGCTGGAGGCTCAGTGTGGACAAGTCTAAGAGATAAAAACTCCAGGGAGACGCAGTCTGTGGGCATCCCCCAACTTTGGTGAGTTTCACCTCCAGGAGCTTGCTCTGGTTCTCATAGTGAATACTGGAGAAACATCTAGTGCTTTCAGCAGGGAAAGGGGAAAAGGAACCATTTTGAAACATGTGAGAGTATTCTGTTCTTAGCAGGGCCTGCTCTCAGGAAGAAAATATGTCCACACAAAACCTGCACACAGATGTTTATAGCAGCTTTGTTCATAATTGCCAAAACTTGAAAGCAACCAAGATGTCTTTCAGTAGATAAACTAATTATTAATTATTTTATTACCTAATTATTAACTGTGGTACATGTAGATAATGTAATACTATTCAGCAAGAAAATGAAATGGGCTATCAAGCCATGAAAAGACATGAAGGAGCCCTAAATGCATGTTACTAAGTGAAAGAAGTCAAACGTTAAGGCTGCATGTGATTCAACCTATATGGCATTCTGGAAAAGATAAAACTATGGAGACAATAAAAGGATCATTGGTCCCAGAGGTTAGGGAGGAAGGAGGTGGAGAACAGAGGGTTTTTTTGATCACTGAAACTATTTTATACAACAATGGTGGATACATGTCATTATACATTTGTCAAAACCCATGGAATGTACACCAAGAGTGAACCCTAATGTAAACTTTGGACTTTAGATGATAATGTTGTCTCAGTGTAGGTTTATTGATTATAACAAATGTACTACTATGGTTTAGGACGTTGATTAAACGGTTGTCTGTTTGTGGGAACTGGAGTTTATGGGAACTCTCCATACATTTTGTTCAATTTTTCTGTGAACATAAAATTGCTCTAGAAAACAAAATATGTTTACAACAACAACAACAACAACAAAAGACCAGAAGATAGTAAAAATGTTGGCTTTCTTGCATTTTCCATTCCATTTTTAAAACAACGATCATGGCTGAAATGAAAACACGAAAAAGTGGTAACTGTGGAGGTTGGGGGGCGGACAGTAAGCATTCCTGTGGGATGGTCGTTTTATCCCTAATATTGCTTAGAATTGCCAGCTCATGGTGGTAATACTCCAACTGACTTTTAGTGGCTTTGAACATGATTTTAAATTTTTCTACAATATACTCACTTATTGCTTGCATGAACAGCAAATTTTCCGTACTATCCCTTGGTATATATCAGGGACAAGGAAGATGGTTACAGAGAAGGAGGAGGTTTAGCCAGAATCCTTTATGACTTTTAGAGAGAAAAGCCTATATTAATGTCAGTACTTTCTTTTTAATTTCTTTTATTGAATTTTTATAAAATTATAAAAAAGAATGCTCACTGAAACCAGTAGAAAAAAACCCCACAGAGCTGTATTTTTAAAAGTTAATAAACCACTGACTCTCCTCAAATACAAAATTCTTACCTAGCAGGTAGCAAATAACTTTTTGTGTGGGTTCACCCATACTGTTCTCTTACTAAAACAAATATACATATAAAGATTTAACTTATATAAATATATGGCATTATGTAGTATACATAATTCTTTATATATGCTTGTTTACTTAGTGATATATATGGTTCTCTACAAGTTAATTCATATAGGATTAATTTATTCTCTTAATTTATTCATTCAATTAGCATATTTTGTTAAAATATACTACTGTAATTTATTCAAATCTTGCCTATGGATAAGAGGGTGTTGTTTATAAAATATTGAATAAACATCTTTGAAAATAGATCCTCATATATAATTTAATTATTAGGGATAGTTTCTAAAACGTAGATTTTGCTGGAGGCAAATAAATAGTTTTTCCAAAAATGCTTTAGCACTTAATGTTTTCATTCTTTAATTTGCCTAACTTTTGATGAAAGCAGTATATAATTGTTTTGATTAATATTTCTCTACTAAATAATTTAAATTTCTTATGTTTATAGGTCATTTACCCTTTCTCCACAATGAACTGCATATTTGTATATTAGGTATTTCTTAGAAATCTTCACTCTTTAACTACAGTGTATATTGTATACAATGTTTATAAAAAGTTTTCACTTATTCTAACATATATGTATATATGTTATATATAACACGTATATACATATATGTAAAATAGGTATGTATTATGTATGTACCATATAGTATATACGTTATATTCCATATAATATTGTATACTGCATATTGCATATGTATGGTTGGTATGTGTGTACAGGTCCTACATAGGTTTCCTTTTCATTATTGCATAAAATTCATCTCCTGTCATACTATCCCCCTTGTTCACACTGCTTCACTGTTATTGCTCTGCTCTCCCCTAACATACCATGAATACTTTGACCTCAGAGCTTTGCACTTGTTGATCTTGTTGAACAGAGGCTTTTTCTTCAGACTGCTGCCTGGAATGACCCCTGACTGCTTAGATGCCTCTCCTGAAAGGTCCTCTTCACAGAGACTTTCCCTGGCCGCTTACCTAAAAGGCCAGCCAACCACCACCATCAGGCTCATTCCTGTATGATTTTGGTTTCTTTTTCTTTACAACACTTACTACTACCTTAAAAAAAATGTTAACTTGTTTATATGCTTAATTTTTCTCTGTACCATTAGAATGTAAGCTCTGGGAGGAAGAAATCTTGTCCATCTCTCTCATGCCTGTATACCTAGTGCCAAAGACATGTGGGCACTTAAGAAATTTGTTAAATCAATGAATTTATGAATTAATATATTGTATTTAATTTATAATGTGGTAAATATTTGAATAATATTCAGTTTTCCTGTACAGCATTGTGGCATGTTTTCCATATATGTGCAGGTTTTATTTGGTATACTGAAACAAACTTCTATAGTTTTCTTCATATGTATCCAGTAACTTAGTAAATTTACTTCTTAATATATCTAGTTTTATTTGGGACATTATAATGCCTAGTTATTTTTTCATAATCAAAATTTCCTAATTTGTTATTTTAACATTAAAAAATTTTTCAATATATAGCTTGTTCCACTGACTGCAACATTCTCCTACTAATGCTAATGGTTTTAATACCATTTCTTTTTTTCTTCTTGCCATATACATGTTATCATATCTCACATTTTAACATTTTTTCTGCTTATTTGATTATTTTTCCATATTACATTGTTTAAAATCTCTAAAACATAATTGAATGATAGTGATTCAAGAGGATATCACTGTCTCCATCCAGATTTTAATGGAAATAAGATTAGTGTTTTAACATTTACTATTGTGCTTGCTATGAACATTTTCCATATAGTCTTTAAATTGTTTTAATGTGCTCTCAAATCATATTTTAGTTGAGCTTATTATTAGGACAGGTCCCTGAATTTTGGAAGCAGTTTTGCAGCATCCTTTAAAATAATTACATTGTTGTTATCATTTAAGTTACTATTGCAATTAGTTACATTGGAATATTTTCTTTCATCCCAACAATAAATGCTACTTGGTTGCAAATATCATTCTTTTAATTTTTTGATTCAGTAAATATTTACTGATCATGAGTAGACACCTGACACTTTTCCAAATGACATCTTCAAATGGATATATCAAACAGACAGTTGGATAATTAATTTCAGAGTTTGGGGACAAAACTACAGCCAGATTGGAGATATTATTAGGGAATCACCAACATGGAGTACACCAACCTATAACAACTTCAAGGTCCTGTCACTGGGTTGTGAACAGTTACTCTATTAGAGTCCTCTGAGTGTGTGTATAGATGTTTGTGCACATGCATGTACATATTGGTATGTAACCCCTCAGTAAATATTATTATTGGAATTTTTTGGTGTTACTATTTTATTTTACAGTAGCTTTTATAGTAACTGTCATTATTTCTATTAATTTATAGCAGTCACATTTGTTCTCTGACACAGGGGTCATTTATAATGACAATTTATCATTTTCTATAACAGTTTCCAATTTTCAGTTCTGAACTCCTAATCACCTGAGTGGATGCCATTAATTCTAGGGTTTTATTTATCCTTATCCTCCTAGAAAAACATGTAAAGAAAAATTTTATATCATTTTAATCTATCCTCAATCATCAGGTGTTCTTTATGATAGCTTGTCTTCGCTTTTAAATGATTAAAACCTCCTCCTTTCCTTGTTTTTGTCGTTATTTACTATTTCTTCTCTATATCCTTTGACAAATCTTATCCCTAGTTTACATTAATTCAACACATATTTGTAAATCACCTACTGTATGATAAAAACCAGTATGTTAACAAAATAAAATGCATCATATACAAGTAAGGCTTGTGAAGAACAGGAAGTCTAACTAAAGAGATTAAGCTATCACATAAGTAATAATACAAGGTAGAAACTAATACATTTATGATATAAAGGATGAAAACGTTAAACAGAGACTCAAAGGAGATTGCTGATATTTCTGCATGGAGTGACAGGCAAGCTGACATTTAAACTGGGTTTTGAAGCATGGATTGATTTTGGAAATGATAAGTAAGTGATACACAAAGCAGAGTAAACAGAATATGCAAAGTAAATAAAGCAGAAATACTGAGTCAACTAGTATGGAGAATCACAAGTACTTTTATTTAAGCTAAAATTATAAATATAAAATGAACTAATAGAAAGTCATGTTTAAAAAGCACACTGGAATCAGAAAATGGAGGGTTTAGGAATAAATTGAGACTTCTTACTTTTACAGTGACCTGATTGTTTTACTTCTGATAGACTAAAAGGGCAGCAACTTGAAACATGAACTGGAAAAATTAATAAGAGAGGATCACTGTAATTTTCTTATGATAACCTTGATGACCGCCAATTAGTAGGGCAGTATTTGTTTTTATGTTTATAACATTTTGTCCTGAATCTTAAATTATTTCAACATAGTCTCTAAATTATGTAGATTGTTTTTTAAATGCTACTCTTAAATTATTTTTGTACTCCTTTGGTTATAGTTTAGTTTTAATGAAATTAAATAACTGATAAATTTGTTAGGTTTTCTCTTTTGTTAAAATTTTAATTTCATTATGCTACCACGATTGCCTAATAATTCAAATGACTAAAAAAATGAGGAAGGGCTTGTGAACCGTATCTCTAGACTTACTATACATTACTAATTTGTTAAATTGATTTACAAGTATCCCAATGATAAACACAAAATGAACCCTAGAAACCAAGCCAAATATATATGAATGTGTGTGTGTGTGTGCATGTGTGTGGACATTATATATGAAAGACCAGGCATAAGTAATTGGATGATGGATGCAAAGACAATTGTTCATCCACATTAATAATACTTGGATCCCTACAACAACAGCATACAAACAGACTCAAACAAATATTAGATTGATTAAATAATTAAATATAAAAACAAAAAATTTGAAACTATTAGAAGGATATATATATAGTAGAATATGTTTGTGTTTATGTGTGTGCATACACACACACACACACACACAGTTAGGCATAAATAATGATTACTCAAACAGAAATTAAAATACTTAAAATAAATAAGGAGATTGCTAATTTGCCAAATCACTGATCATATATAT
>NW_016806329.1:1762957-1769769 GCF_001698545.2 Rhinopithecus bieti | reverse complement strand
CACACACACACACACACAGTTGATTTTTGTCAACTCTAAGGTTAAGGGAGAAAGATTATTCTGAATATCCTTCAGATTACACTGAGCATGACAACCTTATTTTCACCAAAACACACCAGACTATAAATAGTATAAAGTACAAACTCTTCTGTATAAAAGAAAAGATACAAAGCTTTCAAAATCTATCCAAAATCCTCGATTAAAATAGTCTTCATAGAATACTACATAAAGATAAATAATTTAGTGTACTATAAATATCCTTTCGAATCTGACATTCTATATTAAATATTAGATTGCATAATAGAAATAGCTGTAGAATTGATTAGCATCTAGATTTCTCAAATGGAATCTGTAAGACGCTCCACAGATTCTACACTAACCAGATTTTAGAGTCTTTAGGAAGATTTTAGAATTGGATATCTGTGATTTATGTAAATAGATTAAGGTTTCCATTATAGATCAAGACAGAATAACAAAGACAAAATTTACCTTCTTTTATTCAACTACTAGTAAACTAGGTAAAATATATGAAACAACAGTCTTCAGCTATTGAACAGAAGGCACAGGACTATGATACTCAAGAAAAGGGAAACAAAGTGATTCCTACAATTGAATCAGCTTATTCTTTTGAAGTAGTATGGATAATTTGTTTCCATATTTGCTGAAACTATAATTCTGTAGATCCAGGAAGCTGCACAAATAAGCATAGAGCTGAAAAACTATTTTGCACACTTGTAATAAAATATACTTAGCAAATTAAATGAAACTGGTTATTTGAAAAGATCAGTATAATTGACAAACTTCAAACTGATCAAAAATATAGGAAAGACAAAAAATAATATAAAGCAAGAGAACCTCAATATGGATCTATAGATATTAGACAAATAAGGGAAAATTATGCAAAGCTAATACATTTGACAATATATAAAAGATAGACAAATTCCATGAAAGATACAAACCACTAATGTTCACTCCATATGACTGAGTTAACATGAATAGCCCAGTTTACTAAAGAAATTGAGTATCATCTGAAAGTCTTTCCCATTAAAAAAAAAAAAAAAAAAAAATGAAACGGGAGACACAGATTGCTTCAGCAATGAATTTTATCAGACATTTAAGAGAAAACAAAGCCAATTCTACTGAAACTCTTTAGAAAAGTGAAGGAGACAGACTTCCTTATCTCATTTTAAGAGGCCTGCAATACCTCAATACCAAAATCAGATAGAACATCATAATTGAAGAAAACTAGAGACCAATATATTTTATTAACGTAGATCCAAAACTTTCTTTTCAAAACTGTTTAAATCAAACTGAATAACATACAAAAAGAATAATACATTATGACTAAATGGGGTTTGTCCAAGAATGCAAGAATAGTTTAACATTTGAAAAATCACTCAGTGTAATTTACCATAGTCATAGATTAAAAAAGAAAAAAAAAGATTATCTTAAAAGATACCAAAACAAATCTGACAAATTTCAATACATTTATGATAAAAATTAGCAGCCAACTAGAAATAGAAAGACTCATTTTCAAGCTGATAAATGACATATATGAAAAGATTACAACTAATATATTTATTGATGAAAGACCGAGTGTTCTTGCCCTAAAATGAGAAGCAAGACAAGGTTGCCTGTGTTTACATTTCCTATTCAATATAGCACTGGAGTTCCTAGCCAATTTAATAAGACAAGAAAAATATAAGCATACTGATTGTAAAATAAGTTGTAAAACTGTCTTTTTTCACAGACAAAATAAAAGTCTATGTGGAAAAGAAAACAAGCTTACAAAAAAGACACAACAATTAATAAGTGAATTTTCAATGTCACAGGTGTAAAGTCAATGCTCAAAAATTTATTGTGTTTCTAAATACTCGCCAAGAAATGTTGAAATTTGAGGTTGAAATTGTGCCACTGATAATAGCATCAAAATGTATAAAAAACTTAATGATACATTTAACAAAACATGTTAGACCTGTATGCTTCAAAGTACAAAACATTGGTGAGAAAATCTTTAACATTCCTAATAAATCTTTATTAATAGATTAGAAGATGCAATGTGAATTCTCTCCAAATTGATCTACAGATGAAACACAATAGAAATACCAGCAAGCTTCTTTTTCAGAAATTGCCAAGCTGATTCTAAAATTTGTATGGAAATACATTACTCAAAATAGCCAAAATGATTGTGAATAAAATTCTAAAGATTTAGGACTTAATTTCAAGATTATACACTATAATTACACATATCAAAATAGTTTGGATATTGATTAAGATAGATATGTAGATAAGAGAAACAGAATTCAGAGTTCAAAAATTGGCTATTGTAGACAGTCTGTTAATTTTTTACATAGATGCTAAAGTTATTCAATAGAAAATGGGAAATATTTTCAACAAATATTGCTGTAATAACTTTATATATTGGTATGCCAAAAATGTCTTATTTCTCTATGTCATGTCATGTAAAACAATTAAACTTGAAATAGTTCTTAGATATAAATGTTAAGTACTAAAACTATAAAACTTATTGAAAATAAAATCCTAGCAGGAAATCTTTGTGTCCTTAGGCAAAGCCAAAATTATGAACCACACAATAAAAAACTGATAATTTTGACCACAATGAATTTTTAAAAATTATCTTCAAAAGAAATATTAGAGAAAATAATACAACAAACCTTATCCTGGGAAAAAAATGTTTTAAAAACATATAGTTTATTCAGGATTGTAACCAGAGTACATTAAAAATACCTGTAGCTCAATAATAAGAAGGTAAAAACCAATTAAAGTAAGGAAAATATTTGAATAGGCATTTCACATAAGGCTGTAAACAACAAATAGGCATATGGAAAGGTATTTAACATTATTAGTCACAGGGAAATGCAAAATTAAAACCACATTACACACCTACTACAACAGCTAAAATTAAAAAGAAAATATCCAGTGTTAATGACTAAATGTAGCAACTGATACTCTCATACATTTCTAGTGGGAATTTACAATGTTTCAAACACTATGGAAAATTCTTTCCCAGTCTTTTGTGAAGTTAAAGATACACTCACTAAGCCCACTCTTACTTATTTACTCCAAAAAAATGGAGATATATGCTCAGATAAGGACTTGTGCTTAAATGTTCATAACTGCTTCCATCACAATGGTCTAAAACTGAAAGCAATCTAATGCCTCATCAACTGTTGAATTAACTAACATAATATTGTATAGCTATATAATAGAATCCTACTGGGCAATAAAAAAACAACAACCTATTAATGAAACAACATAGATACATTTGAAAACCATTACAGTAAATGAAAAAAAAAAAAGTAAAGCAAGATCATGGTGGACGGGAGGCAGGACTATATTGCAGCTTCAATTCAGACGGACAGAGCTGTGTGCAGAGAGGCTCATATCATAAATTTTAGCTCCAGAATGACTGCAAGAACAAACCAAGAATCCTGAGAGGACCCACAGCAGGACCCAGGAGACACCTCAAATACTGTGCTAGTATCCACAGCTGAGAGACCCACAGATAGTTCACCAGCCTGGAGCCAGGTAGACTTGCTGGGTGGCTAGGCCCAGAAGAGAGAGAACAATCACTGCAATTTGGCTCACAGGAAGCTACATCCATAGGAAATTGGGGAGAGTACTACATCCCACTACCACACCCCATGGGACAAAAGTATCTGAACAATAGCGTTTAGTCCTAGACCTTCCCTCTAACAGAGCCTACCCAAATAAGAAGGAATCAGAAAACCAACTCTGGTAATATGACAAAACAAGGCTCTTCAACACTCCCCAAAAATTACACTAGCTCACCAACAATGGATGCAAACAATGAAGAAGTTTCTGATTTACCTGAAAAGGAATTCAGGAGGTTAGTTATTAAGCCTATCAGGGAGGCACCAGAGAATGGTGAAGCCCAAATGGAAGGAAATGCAAAAAACGATACAAAAAGTGAAGGGAGAAATATTCAAAGAAACAGATAGCATAAAGAGAAAACAATAAAAGCTTCAGAAAACATTGGACACACTTATAGAAATGCAAAATGTTCTGGGATGTCTAAGCAATAGAATTGAATGAGTAGGAGAAAGAAATTCAGAGCTCAAAGACAAAGTCTTCTAATTAACCCAATCCAACACAGACAAAGAAAAAAGAATAAGAAAATATGAACAAAGCCTCCAAGAAGTCTGGGATATGTTAAACAACCAAATCTAAGAATAATTGGTTTTCCAGAAGAAGGATAGAAATCTAAAAGTTTGGCAAACATATTTGGGGGAATAATCAAAGAAAACTTCCCTGGCCTTGCTAGAGACCTAGATAACAAAATATAAGAAGTACAAAGAACATATGGGGAATTCGTTGCAAAAATATCATTACCTAGGTACACTGTCATCAGGTTATCTAAAGTTAAAATAAAGGAAAGTATCTTAAGAGCTGTGAGACAGAAACACCAGGTAACCTATGAAAGAAAACCTAAATTAACAGCAGATTTATCAACAGATACCCTACAAGCTAGAAGGGATTGGGGTCCTATCTTCAGCCTCCTCAAACAAAACAATTATTAGCCAAGAATTTTGTATCCAGAAAAACTGAGCATCATATATGAAGAAAAGATACAGTTTTTTTCAGACAAATACATGCTGAGAAATTAACCACCACCAAGCCATCACTACAAGAATTGCTAAAAAGGTGCTCTAAATCTTGAAACAAATTCTGGAAACACATCAAAACAGGACCTCTTTCAAGCGTAAGTCAGGCAGGACCTATACAACAGAAATACAATTTGAAAAGCAAAAACGGAAACCAAAAAACCAAAGTACACAGGCAACAAATACCATGATGAATACTAACATTGAATACACATGACATACATGCCCCACTTAAAAGATACAGAACTGCAGAATGGATAAGAACTCACCAATCAATTGTCTGCTGCCTTCAGGAGACTCACCTAACACATAAGAACTCACATAAACTTAAAGGGGTAGAAAAGGACGTTTCATGAAAATGGACACTAAAAGTAAGCTATTCTTATGGAAGACAAAACAAACTTTAAAGCAACAGCAGTTAAAAAAGACAAAGAGGGACATTATATAATGGTAAAAAGGCCTTGTTTAACAGGAAAATATCATAATGCTAAACATGTATGTACATAACACTGGAGCTCCCAAATTTATAAAACAATTACAGCACTAGACAGGTCATCAAGACATACAGTCAACAAAGAAACAATGGATTCTTTGTTGAATCCATGAAACAAATACCACAAAACAAATGGGCTTAACAGATATATACAGAACTTTCCATCCAACAACCATAGAATATACATTGTATTCAAGAGCACATGGAACTTTCTCCAAGATAGATCATATGATAGGCCACAAAGTGAGCCTCATTAAATTTAAGAAATTTGAAATTATATCAAGCACTCTCTCAGATCATAGTGGAATAAAACTGGAAATCAGCTCCAAAAGGAACCTTTAAAACCATGCAAATACATGGAAATTAAATAACCTGCTCCTGAATGAGCATTGGGTCAAAAACTAAATCAAGTTAGAAATTAAAACATTCTTCAAACTGAATGACAATAATGACACAACCTATCAAAACCTCTGGGATACAGCAAAGGTGGTGCTAAGAGGAAAGTTCATAGCCCTAAATGCCTTCATTAAAAAGACTGAAAGAGCACAAACAGACATTCTAAGGTTATACATCAAAGAACTAGAGAAACAAGAACAAGTCAAACCCAAACTCAGCAGAAGAAAGGAAATATGAAAATCAGAGCAGAAATAAATGACATTGAAACAAAAAAAAATACAAAATATAAATGAAACAAAAAGCTGGTTCTTTGAAAAGATAAATAAAATTGAAAGACCATTACCAAGATTAATGAAAAAGAGAGAAATTCAAGTAACCTCATTAAGAAATGAAACAGGAGATATTACAACTGACACCACTGAAACACAAAAGATCATTCAAGGCTACTATGTAAACTTTTATGCACATCAAATAGAAAACCTAGAAAAGATACATGAATTACTGGAAAAATACAATTCTCCTAGCTTAAATCAGGAAGAATTAGATACCCTGAACACACCAATAACAAGTAGTGGGATTGAAATGGTAATTTAAAATTACCAACAAAAGAGTTCAGGACCAGACGAATTCACAGTAGAATTCTACTAAACATCCAAAGAAGATTGGTGCCAATCCTTTTGACACAATTCCACAAGACAGAGAAAGAGGGAACTCTCCCTAATTCATCCTATGAGGTCAGCATCACCTTAATACCAAAATCAGGAAAGGATATAACAAAAAAAGAAAATTACAGACCAATATCCCTGATGAACACAGATGCTAAAATTCTTTTTTTTAAAATTAGCATTATACTTTAAATTCTAGGGTACATGTGCACCACGTGCAGGTTTGCTACATATATATACTTGTGCCATGTTGGTGTGGTGCACCCATCAACATGTCACCACCCATCAACTCGTCATTTACTTCAGGTAAAACATCCAATGCCATCCCTCCCCATCTCCCCTCCCCATAATAGGCCCTGGTGTGTGATGCTCCCCTTCCCGAGTCCAAGTGATCTCATTGTTCAATTCCCACCTATGAATGAGAACATGCGGTATTTAGTTTTCTGTTCTTGCGATAGTTTGCTGAGAATGATGGTTTCCAGCTGCATCCATGTCCCTACAAAGGACACAAACTCATCCTTTTTTATGGCTGCATAGTATTCCATGGTGTATATGTGCCACATTTTCTTAATCCAGTCTGTCACTGATGGACATTTGGGTTGATTCCAAGTC
>NW_016806329.1:1756653-1760119 GCF_001698545.2 Rhinopithecus bieti | reverse complement strand
TCTTTTTCCTCTTTTTTCTTTAGACTTCTCTTCTCGCTTCATTTCATTCATTTGATCCTCAATCGCTGATACTCTTTCTTCCAGTTGATCGAGTCAGTTACTGAAGCTTGTGCATTTGTCATGTATTTCTCGTGTCATGGTTTTTACCTCTGTCAGTTCGTTTATGGCCTTCTCTGCATTGATTATTCTAGTTATCCATTCTTCCATTCTTTTTTCAAGATTTTTAGTTTCTTTGTGCTGGGTACGCAATTCCTCCTTTAGCTCTGAGAAGTTTGATGGACTAAAGCCTTCTTCTCTCAACTCATCAAAGTCATTCTCTGTCCAACTTTGATCCATTGCTGGCAATGAACTGCGTTCCTTCTGAGGGGGAGATGCACTCTTATTTTTTGAATTTCCACCTTTTCTGCCCTGCTTTTTCCCCATCTTTGTGGTTTTATCTGCCTCTGGTCTTCGATGATGGTGATGTACTGATGGGGTTTTGGTGTGGGTGTCCTTTCTGTTAGTTTTCCTTCTAACAGTCAGAACCCTCAACTGTAGGTCTGTTGGAGATTGCTTGAGGTCCACTCTAGACCTTGTTTGCCTGGTTATCAGCAGCGGAGGTTGCAGAAGATAAAATATTGCTGAACAGTGAGTGTTCCTGTCTGATTCTTGCTCTGGAAGCTTCGTCTCAGGGGTGTACCCCACCGTGTGATGTGTGGGATGTTGGTCTTCACCTAGTGGGGGATGTCTCCCAGTTAGGCTCCTCAGGGGTCAGGGACCGACTTGAGCAGGCAGTCTTTTTGTTCTCAGATCTCAACCTCCATATTGGGAGATCCACTGCTCTCTTCAAAGCTGTCAGGGTCATTTGCATCTGAAGAGGTTTCAGCTGCTTTTTGTTTAGCTATCCCCTGTCCCCAGAGGTGGAGTCTACAGAGACAGGGAGGCTTCCTTGAGTTGCTGTGGGCTCCACCCAGTTCAAGCTTCCTGGAGGCTATGTTTTCCTCAGCAATGGCAGGCGCCCCTCCCCCAGCCTCGCTGCTGCCTTGCAGTTAGATCGCAGACTGCTGTGCTAGCAATGAGGGAGGCTCCGTGTGCGTGGGACCCTCCAGGCCAGGTATGAAATATAATCTCCTGGTGTGCCGTTTTCTAAGACCCTTGGTAAAGCGTAGTATTAGGGTGGGAGCTACCGATTTTCCAGGTGTTACGTGTCTCAGTTCCCCTGGCTAGGAAAAGGGATTCCCTTCCCCCTTGCGCTTCCCAGGTGAGGCGATGTTCCGCCCTGCTTCAGCTCTTACTGGTCCGGCTGCACCAGCTGAACAGCACTGATTGTCTGGCACTCCCCAGTGAGATTAACCTGGTCCCTCAGTTGAAAATGCAGAAATCACCTGCAGTCTTCTGTGTCACTTACGCTAGGAGCTAGAGCCTGGAGCTGTTCCTATTTGGCTATCTTGCTCTGGGTCCTAAAATTCTTAACAAAATACTAGCTAACAAAATCCAACAACATATCAAAAATATAATCCACCATGATCACGTGGGTTTCACACCAGGGATGCAGGGATGGTTTGATATACTCAAGTCAATAAATGTGATATACCACATAAACATAATTAAAAACAAAAATCACATGATCATTTCACTAGATGCAGAAAAAGCATTTGACAAAATCCAGCATCCCTTGATTAAAACTCTCAGCAAAATCAGCATACAAGGGACATACCTCAATGTAATGAAAACCATCTCTTACAAAGCCACAGCCAATATAATATTGAATGGGAAAAAGTTGAAAGCCTTCCCTCTGAGAACTGGAACAAGAGAAGGATGCCCACTCTCACCACTCCTCTTCAACATAGCACTGGAAGGCTTAGTCACAGCAATCAGGCAAGAGAAAGAAATAAAGGGCATCCAAATCAGCGTAGAGGAAGTCAAACTGTCACTGTTTGCTGACTGTATGATCATTTACCTCAAAAACTCTAAAGACTCCTCCAGAAAGCTCCTAGAACTCATATAAGAATTCAGCAACAGGATTAATGTACAAAAATCAGTAGCTCTTCTACACACTAACAGTGGCCAAGTGGAGAATCAAATGAAGAACTCAACCCCTTTCACAACAGCTGCAAAAAAATAAATAAATAAAAATAGAATAAACTTAGAAATATACATAACCAAGGAGGCAAAAGACCTCTCAAGGAAAACTGCAGAACACTGCTGAAGGAAATCATAGACATTATGAACAAATGGAAACATATCCCATGCTCATGGATGGATAGAATCAATGTTGTAAAAATAACCATAGTGACAAAAGCAATCTACAAATTCAATGCAATCCCCATCAAAATACCACCATTATTCTTCACAGAATTATAAAAAAAAAATTTTTTTTGGAGCCTGCATAGCCAAAGCAAGACTAAGCAAAAGGAACAAACCTGGAGGCATCACACTACCTGATTTCAAACTATACTTTAAGGTCATAGTCACCAAAACAGCATGTTACTGGTATTAAAATGGGCACACAGACCAATGGAACAGAATAGAAAACTCAGAAGTAAACCCAAATACTTACAGCCATCTTATCTTCAACAAAGCAAACAAAAACATAAAGCAGTGAAAAGACACCCTTTTCAACAAATAGTGCTAGGATAATTGCCTAGCCATATGTAGGAGAATGAAAATGAATCCTCATCTCTAACCTTACACAAAAATCGACTCAAGATTGATTAAGGACTTAAATTTAAGACATGAAACTAAAAATTCCAGAAGATTATAGACATTGGCTTAGGCAAGGATTTTATGACCAAGAACCCAAAAGCAAATGCAATAAAAAAGAGTAAATAACTGAGAGTTAATTAAACTAAAGAGCTTTTGCATGGCAAAAGGAACAGTCACCAGAGTAAACAGACAACCCACAGAGTGGGAGAAAATTTTCATAATCTATACATCTGACAAAGGACTAATATGCAGAGTCTACAATTAACTCAAACAAATCAGCAAGAAAAAAATAATCCCATCAAAAAGTGGGCTAAAAACACGAATAGATAATTCCCAAAAGAAGATGTACAATGACCATCACACATGAAAAAATGTTCAACATTGCTAATGATCAGGGAAATGCATATCAAAACCACACTGTGATACCACCTACTCCTGCAAGAATGACCATAATAAAAAAACCAAAAAACAGTAGATGTTGGCATGGATGCAGTGAACAGGGAACACTTCTACACTGCTGTTTTGAATGTAAATTAGTACAGCCACAATGGAAAACAGTGTGGAGACTCCTTAAAGAACTATAAGTAGAACTAGCATTTGATCCAGCAATCCCACTACTGAGTATCTGCCCTGAAGAAAAGAAGTCATTATATGAAAAAGATACTTGTGCACACATGTTTATAGCAGCACAATTCACAATTGCAAAATCATGGAACCAACCCAAATGCCCATCAATCAATGAGTGGATAAAGAAACTGTGATATATATATATATATATATA
>NW_016806329.1:1747958-1756080 GCF_001698545.2 Rhinopithecus bieti | reverse complement strand
ATCTCTGAAATTAGAATGCATCTTATACTTCATGGTTTCTTAAACTCAGAATATTTTTCTTTCTTAATGCTATGTAAAATGAGGCTTTTTACACTTGATGGTATATTAGATTCAACAAAATATAGCAATACTAATAGTTGGATTAAGTTTACTATGTCATATTTATACCATCCATGTTTAAGAATTGAATACTTTGGGCTATATTCAAAACTGCACTATTCCATTAATGGTACAGAAAAACACAAAACTTATAAATGACTTAGAAAAAAAGCTATAAATGAGTAAAATGCACCAATTTATATGAAAATTTATTGTTTGTTAGAAAAAGTTCATACAAAGTAATGTGCAACTTATTTTAATTATATAGTATTTCAAAATTGGAGAAAATACAGGTATAATATAAAAGAAATCTATGTATTTACCACCCATAATTATCAAAATTCCATCACAATTGCATCCCCTCCCCTCTTTCTTTCTTCCACAGAAATAACTACAATTCTGAAGTTGTTACATGTTCTTCACACTTGTGTTCTTATAGTTTGTATTCAAGAAATAACTAAGTATGGGCCTTAATAAAATGGAATATAATCTAATCATCAAAATAAATGAACTAAATCTACATTTGTCTACAGAGATTATTCTTGAAAACTTATCTTAAGAGAAAAATCAAGTAATGAATGTATAATAATAATAATAACAAAGTATTTCAGGCTATTTTCTATGTGCTAGACATTGTTCTAAGCACTTTAAATATATTAATTTAATCTCAAGAAAAGCCCTAAGAGTTATCCCAGTTTACAGATGAGCAAATGAGGAACAGAAAGATTAAGTATTTTGCTGAAGATCAAACAGTTAGTAATTTATTTACATGCAATCTGTCCCTAAAATAAGCTCTTACCCACTCTATCATGTGTAAATATAGCATTGTTCTTAACTGCTCTAGCAAATAGACAAAATAGAAATTTATGTCTCACTCAAACAGTAGTGAAGAATCAATGTTTCTGGCCAGCAAGGTAAAGGAGGTGAGAGGAGTGGGTAAGTAGGCAGTCTTTCAGAAACCCAGACTCATAGCAAATCAGCCATTTTCAAAAAGTGGTTTCCAAGATCTCTGGCAATCCCAGTTGAACAGAAAGAGAAAATACATAGAGGACAAAACAAATAATGTTTAAGAATCAGGCCTGGAAGTGACAGACATCATTTCCACTCACATTGCAATAACTAGAACTCAGTTGTTCATCTATGGCAACTATATGATGGTCAAGAAAACATGGTCTAGCTGATGGTAAGTCAGAAACTGTGATGAGTCTGAGATGTTACCCTACTTTCACATTTATATATTGATAGATAGATAGATAGATGGTGATATTGTTTGCCTGTGTCCCCACCCAAATCTCATCTTGAATTGTAACTCCCACAATCCCCACAGTTCATGGGAGGAACCCAGTGGGAGGTAATTGAATCATGGGGGTGAGTCTTTCCCATGCTGTTCTCATGATAGTGAATAAGTCTCACTAGATCTGATGGCTTGAAAAACAAGAATTTCCCTGCACGAGCTCTCTCTCTTTGCCTGCTGCCATCCATGTAAAACGTGACTTCCACCTCCTTGCCTTCCAGCATGATTGTGAGGCCTCCACACCCATTTGGAACTGTAAGTCCATTAGACCTCTTTCTTTTATAAATTGCCCAGTCTCAGGTATGTGTTTATTGGCATTGTGAAAACAGACTAATACAGATGGACAGATAGAGAGACAGATAAATAGATAATAGTAGATATATCAGACATCTGGAACAGAAATCAGAGCTTTATTTTCTTACAATAACAGCAGCCAGAGTAATATTGTAGCACTGGTCCCCCAAGGCTAGTACCACCTAGGTGACCAGATGAGAGGCCACGTATAGTCAAATAGATAGTTCCACACATATGCAAAGATGGTACCGTGGGAGAGAGACTCTGAAAATATGGATCTAGGGGCTTATATAGTAGAGGGACAGTTGTCCCTCCTTCCCTCTTAAATTAAGGGAGGAAAACTTTTTATTCCTAATGTAAGCATATTCACATTGGGAAGAAAAGGGAAAGAATTTTGAGTTCTTATACTTGAGTGTAAATATGCTTCTAGAGGGAAAATAACACTAGAATCTCTGAGTTTACTACTCAGGGTTTTCTCTTCATTTGAAATGTAAACATACAGGGAAATAATTCTCTTATTTCCTTCAAAGGTCTCTTTCTGAAGAGGGTGAAGGTCCCTACCCCAGAATGTAAGTGTTTGGCTCTGGGTAAATTAGGAGAACTCTTAATCTCTAGATGGGATCAACTGACTACAATTAAGGAAACAAAAGACTGCAGATCTAGTATCCATACTATATGAAGAGAACATTTTTTTCTGGGGGAAATAAAGCAAACATTATCTCATAGTGTATCAATTTCTGTAGTTTAGATGGTCAGGACCTCATAGGAACACCAAGAAATCCAGGGAAGATTCATTTTCCTACAGCTGTGTTAGCTCAAGAAGGATAGATTTCAATGCCAGTTAGTATAGCATTATCTAGATATATAATCTGTAAATTTTTTACAAATACAATCCAATATTACACATTGGTTATGGATACATAAATATGATAGTGATGTTATTGATATTCTCACTCCTCCTCTCATTTATTCTAATTTATGACAGGCTGATTTCCACATTTTCTACCCTCATCATTCTACATAAACTGTTCTTGCTAAGACCACCAATAGTTCTCTACTTGGCAAAGCCAATGAGTTCTTTTAGTCTTCATTCTACTTAACCTCTCTTCAGCCATTGGCAATATTAATTATTCCCTCTCTCTCTTCTTAATTTCCATGCCATTACTTATATTCTACTATTCTGTGTGCCACTTTATTAGATTCTCTTCCTCCATCCCTCCCAAAAATGATAGCCATTTTCAGCCTCTAACTGTACATTTCCACTAAGTAATTGGTTACATTATAGAGACACTAGGATAACTTTTTTAAAACTCAGTGAAGGAGTATTGCTTCCATGTATCTCCTGGTTTCACTGTTATAATGGAAGTAATAACACAAAACAGCTCACAAAGTACTGTCTGCATGTATAGGTTAGTACCAAACAGGCAACATATGCAGCATGAAATCTGAAAACTAACATGCCAATTTCCACTGCCCTTTTTCTGTGTTCCTAACCTTTAATATCTCTAAACATCTCTCCTTCAAAGAGCTTAGATTTAGGACTTCCCATATCCTTTCCGTCTTCTGATGTTGAAGTTCCCATTTCTGAAACACCAGTCATTGGCAAAAAGCACATAATTAAACCTATTAAAAGGCAAGTAAATACGTAGCTAAACCCATTTACAGCATAAGGAATTTAGTTCATATGACCTCAGTTTACTTGGCAAATGCATTCTTCTCTTCTCTTTCTGATTCACTAACTTGCAATTTTTTTGATTATTTTTTCCAAATTTTTATACTTAGGATTATTGTATTTCTTAACATATTCTAACTCTGGTGAGGTGTTAACCTCATCTTGGCAGAGACCTAAGTCCACCATTTCAAATTCTGGCAGAAAATTTTCTTTTAAAGTTACTGCAAACCCATACTCAGTGAGATGGAGTAACTTTAAAAGAAAGTTACTCCACAGAAAGCCCACATATTGGCAATCTTGGGCTTTTTTACCCAAGGAGAAAACAGCTTATCAGCTTCTTAATTTTCCTCTTTAAAAAACAAAAGATGTTAAACAAATTTCCAGCTTCTTCTTACCTCAGCCCCCCAACAGAATTAGATGACCTACCTCAAAGAACTTATTCCTTTTTAAAGTTATCAAACATTTATTTGGTAAAATTTGGGCACCAAATGCTTTGGACTTGGTGCCAGAGTTACAGAAATGCAGAAGACATAGGAGAGAGAATCAAAAAGAGTCACTGGACAGAAGCTATACATAGAAAGAAATGACCTCTCAGAGGAGATAAAGTATCAGCTGAATCTTTGAATAATAAACAGGCATTATATTAGTTTATATGAAGAAGGGATAGGAGAATGCTTAGCATGAAAGCAAGAGTACATGCTAAGGCACAGAGACTTAAGAAGGCATGATGCGCTTAACTAAAGATTTTAACTTATAGCTAAAGAGTGGTGCAAGTGTAAGGAAGCAAGTCAGACAGGTAGGCAAAAGAAAGCATACAATACTCTCCGTATAATGTGAAAACAAGTGTGAAATTTATTCTGAAAGCACAGAAAACCTAATGGAGAATTTGAGAAGAAAAGTAACATGATCAGGTTTGCAAAGAACTCTTGAGTGGCAGTGATGAAGATGAACTCAATGGGGCAATAATAATGAAAGCAAGCAATTAAAAGGCAAGAGGACAGTGAAGAGAATAAATGATGCCCTAGGATAAATGGTAAAAGTTGTACCAACTTTATCATTGCATGTAAAGAATATTTCCATGACTAGTTGCCAATAAAGTACAATTTACAATGCTATAGCGATTTCCTCTTTAAAGCACTCAGTGCACACCTAGATGGTCATCTGGTAAAAATGGTGCTGAATATAGGGTAGATACAAATCTAAAAAATATTTACATTAAAAATTTTCCCTGGTGCCAAAGGGAAAGAGAACTCCTTTCTCAACCGTTGAAGAACTACTTGTCTTCTATTAGAATACCTGAAATTGTAGAAGTTTTTCTCTGTCTCTTTGAGATATATGCAAATCTTTTTAAAATTCAATGAGCCTCTTGCCAGTTTTGATCCCAGGAATGTCTTACATGGGGAACTCTGAAAACATTTTTTGAAATATAAACATCAAGGAGGGAGGCACTCTTTCTTCCTGACTCCTCAGAAGTTTAAGCCTAGATATTTGACTCCAAGATGTAACTTCCTATTTGTTGAAAACATGTAAGTTTAATTTTTCCTTTGAATGGAAACATTTAAACATAGAATTCAACATGTATGTGATGGATTGCATCAGCTTGGCTATAGAAGAGTTAGATTCTTTTGTTCTTTGCCATCTCTTTAGGGATCGCCTAGAATGTGAATTGTAGTCAGTTTAATGTTCATTCAATGATAAAAACTGGCTTTTTTTTTCTATATTTGTGAGGAGAAATTTGGGGGTTGGCAGATTTTATATTTTATTATATTTCCACAAGAAGAAGAGATTCTTGCAATGTATAGGATACTAAATTGAATAACTTATGAGACTATATCATTATAACACCCAATGAGGTTAGAAGTTCAAATATCTATACTAATGTATTGTATTATATATTTTGGAAGATTGTATTTCTAAGATGGATACACCAAAAGCTCCCATTCCTAATCTTCTCCTGAAATGTGACCTTAGCACTCTCTAGTCAAGAGGTAGAGTCTGCTTTTCCCTTGAATCTAGAATGCCCTCAGGGACTGTTTTGACAAAGAACATGGCAAAAGTAATGTCCTGAGATTTCTGATCCCAGGCCTTAAGAAGGCCTGAAGACATCAATTTTTCAGTTCTCAGTAGTACTGAGTCATCCTATAATATGTCTAGCTACTTTGCAGGATAGGCCACCTAGAGACTAAGAGACATTTAGTCTGTATAGAAAGAGTAAAACATCAGTCATTACAGCCTCCAAACTGAACAGTGAAACACAGACACAAGAATAACACTGGTAAGACCCCGAGGAAAAAGCAAAACAAAACAGAACCCAGCCCAGTCCTTATTGAGGAAGTGTATACAAATAAACTGATTATTGTTACTGTTTGAAGTTACCAACTTTTGATGTGGTTTGTAGTGCAGCAATGGATAACTAAAACATAATTCATATCTGGAATTGGGATGCTGCTGTAATAGAAACCTAAAACATGTAGCATTGACTTTGGGAATTGTTAGTGGGAATAGGTCTAAAGTTACCCAAGGAGAATATTAGTGGAGTTTTAAGGGAAGTGAGAAAACTGCTATTGTATGCAACAGAGAAAATTATAGAAAAAAAGGGATATACAAGTTATTATTTGCTGCTAGTACAGCAAAATTATCAAAAGTGTGGCCAGGAATAACATGGAATATGAAAAGCGTACCCAATGTACTTAGTTCTGGCTAAGATTTTTCATACAAAATGCTGTAAGTGCCAACTGTCTTATTTTAGATTTCCATGACCAAATATATAAGAAATGAGATGTACTAAAGGAGATACTGTTCCATTTTCAAGCAGAATTTGGTGAAAATATTAAAAAGCCAGTATTTGCTGAGATCAAAGGTGAAATTATTTTTCCACCTTGGTCACCCCCTAACAAACAACTACCTTACTGAAAAAGGACTCTTTGCAAAGATGGAATCCATAATGTTTCAGGAGTAAATATCAAATCAAAGGCCTACTGTGAAATCCTTTGGTAAGCTGTTAAACAGATTTAACAAGGTGCCCTATAGAACAGTTTAGCTGGACAAATGGGCTACTATCAGTCCTAAGGAATTTCTCAATGACTCACCTTTGATTCAACACAAACAACTTTTAAGAAAATTGTCCCACAGAACCCTGACGTATAGCAGAAACAGGGTTATCTCAAAGAGATTTAGGGGTATGAATTATGTCAAATGGAGTAAATTTATAATTTGGTATCTGGAAAACCCACAAGGTTTTGAAATAACTTATATGTCCATGAGCTGGAGAGACACAGACATTTTAAAATTAAAAGTTGCCTTTTGCCTCCAAATTCCTTCAGGCAGGTAGCATCCTGAGAAGCTTTTCAGTTGCACATAAATGCCTTCCTCACAGAAAATGAACATTTACTTAGTGGGCAGAGTGAAGAACAACAAAGAATCAATCCAGAGGAGCAGAATTGCCCCAATCAAAGAACTCACAAATTCATTTGCCTGGCTAAATTTTAGAATTGCTGTGGATCTGTGATGTTTATGTGCCTACAGCTCTGCTCTCTTTTACTTACATGTGTCTAGAAGTCATCTGGTCTTTGCCTCCACATTATATATTTGATCAATGGAGGGCAAATAAATTAACTTCCTGGTTTGCCTTTGGACTAAGAGAAGCTATGTCCAAGTAGCTGATCCTGAGATACCAGCCCTGGGGAGCATCACTCAGAAACTGATATGACTTAAATGATGAGATTATAGACTTCAAGCAAATGCTGTAATGGGATTCTAGTTTTGAGGAAGGAGTAAGGATTTTTTTTGTGGGAGATACTTGAATATTTATGACCAGGAAGCAAACAGTGGTCAAAGATAGCTACAACAATATCTTTTATTCCACAAGCTTTTACACAATGTGACATTAGCATTTTGCCATCATAATAATTAAATGTATGGAATGATGCAACATTAAGAAAATATATATGCCACATACTTACACTGTCTTCCTAAATCCTAAATTAAACCATATCCATTGCTGATAAAATAAAAAAGAAAAAATGATAATGTAAAATAATTAACAAATGTTTCTGATGTAGCTAACAAATGACAGTGTTTCCATTCTTCAGAACTCATATTTTAGTGTTTCAGAGAAGAATTGAATATCTATATTGAATATAGATATATAATAAACAATTTAAAAGGCAAATAAATTGTGACAGACCATATAGTTCTTCTGGTTGAGTCCTTTTCATTTTGTACATAGAATATTTCTTATTCTGCTTTTATTTTTCCTTTCCTTTATCCTATTATTCCTAGTAGTTTCTTCCTATTTTCTTTTTTAAGTCACCAAATTTTATTTATGCAATTCTATTTCTCCCTAAGCTAAAGTGTAGCATGAAACCTGATATACAAAAATACAAGATATCAGTTTGTAATGCTCAAATATCAAATTAAATATTAGAAATGAAATATTAGCCTTAAAACCACCACAAACTTTTTGTACAGTATTCGTTTTTATGTGACAAGCTACTCTCTCTGAATTTTCTTTCTAGTATTGCATTTAGTATTCAGATTCTATAAGGCAATACAAGGGAGTAATATATTATGCCGTTCAGTTTGAAAAGAATAGATCTCAAAAACTAAATAAATGCAGTTAAACTCTATATTAATGATCTGTATTTACAGTGTTCAAAGGAAACTCAGTTTCTTGGCAGTAAAACAACTTATTTTGCCAAATATTATAATTTTAAATGTTTGGGAAAGGGATGGTCAAGACAAAATAAAATAAAAAAAATAAA
>NW_016806329.1:1739187-1747458 GCF_001698545.2 Rhinopithecus bieti | reverse complement strand
AAACATGCATACATATGTTGAAAATCAATGACAACAAATGTGTCTTATAAATGAGATGACTAACACTTCAATAAAGGCAAAATATTTAGTAATATCATTTTCAGCAATTTTATTGTATTGCCTTAAACCTAAAAACATCTTAAAAAAATCTATATGCCTCCCAAAATTATTTTCAATAAGAATATATTGTAAAGAGAATAGTAAATTAATTTGCAATTTTCATTTGCTTTTACCAATTATAAGTACTTGCCTAGGTCAATATGGAGTTTTAACAGTTGAACAGAATGTCCTTTGTATCCCTAGGCAGACAAAATAGAGCTGCTTCAGGGAAAAAAATTTATTAAATACACTCCCCAAGACACATGCTGAACTCAAAATTACACAGCATGCATTTAGTCTCAAAAGATTGTGATTTGCTTTTCAGTCAAATGTTTCCTGCTGCTAGAAAAAATGTAAGCTTTGTTTCATGAAAAGCTTTAACCTGAGAATTACTGCACTGCCATGGTTACCCAGCAAAATAGATTGCATAATCTAGAAGGTAGCAAGAAAACATTAGGTTTCGAAAATAAAATGATCTTTCTGTTGGAAAATCATACACGTGCCCCCTATGTTTGTGTAGGCATCTGTACAGTTTAGCCCATTCTCTCTGAAGCATCCTAACTCTGAAGAAAGTTCCCACAGAGCAATATCTGTATCCCGGCAGTGTGTGAATCATTTCTCTTATCTAATAATCTCCTACAAATGTACCTTTGGTTATGCTTTGACTTCGCTCAAAGGTGAGACTCAGCATGGGGCATTCATTTTGTCTGCCAAGTATTTCTTCAGGAGTTGTTTGTTTTTCTGCTGTTATACTTAAGATAGAAGTTCATGACTCCATTAGAAAAGAGAAAATAATATCCATATTAAAATGCTATGAAAATAACCAGTTTTCATGATTCCATCTTTTCCCTTTTTTTAAAAAAAAAAGCAGAAGTTCCTGTGAGCATTTTACACAGGACAAAAGAAGCATTATTCAAAATGAGTTGTATAAAAAAAATAAGCATTCTTTAAAATACAAATGAGGAAATAGTTTTGAAATTTACTTATTCCCTTCACTTCTCAAGCATTAAAGAAAATCAAAACGGAAAATAACACAAGCAGGCAGCATATACACTTAGAACTACTTGCCATCTCAATCTAAGAAAAGCTAGAAAATAATTAGCAAAACTCTTGATCAAACACATCCTTTATTACATACCCAATTATAATCATTTCACTATAATGTGTAAGGGAATTAGTAACTTAATAAATGTCAATTATTTAATTGACATTTTGATTATTTATTACTGATTATGTTACATAAACAAAACATGTGACCTCAATACAAATGCTTCAGTTAAGTTCTAGTATGACAGAAAAGGCAATATTTTCTCCCTATCATGTTTTCTAAGTTATTTTTCAAATTTTGAGAAATCATCTACCAACAGAAATCTCCCAATTAGTAGAGAAAGTTATACATTCTGTTATTTAAAATCTTTAGTTAAAATAAGCATACATTTCTGTCAATATCTTTTTGTTAGCTAAAATTAATTTGAATTATCCTACACTCAGTATAAGATAATTACTTGGAAACTATAATTTAAAAATTTTTATGCTGAGTTAGAATTTTGAGAACGGGCGGTAATACTATAAGTGTCCATTCCATTATTCACCTTCTGTTTGCAACGCTTTTAGACAGTCTGTTGGAGAAATGCATATGATTTCGAAATATTAACAAGGAAAACATAAATTAGCAAGTTATCACTAACATTTTTCATCCTTTTCATATTTATACACACATTCTTCTGATGCCTACATTTTTCATTATTCCTAGGTTTTCTATTATTTATTCCATTCTTATGTTATTGCCTCAATGTAACTTATTGAGGCTGAGGCTCAACGAATTTTAAAGATGACAGCCTGAGAACCAGTTCCCCTGACTGTGAGCAGGAAGTGGAACAGGAACAAACAGCTATAGACAGCCCTTACTAAGTGAGCTCTAGTGAAACGTGAACATTCAATAAGAACTTTTCTTTTTCCTGAAAACAAGGGTGTATGATTAGACCATTTGCTTAGTAAATTGAAGAATTTCAGGAAAGAAAAACGTAGTCTAGTCCCCATGAGTCCACTGTGGGTCAGGTAGGCTCTCATATAATGACTCAGTTTTTATTTCTGATGCAAACCATGCTGACCACCTTTAAATAGCAGAGAACTTATTAAAGAGCCATCTTGTTGCTAGAGTGGCTGAAATTAAAATTTAAAGGTATGTGTCATTTTCATGTAAGATGTTAAAAGAATTTTAATAAAAAGTCCATGTTCCTCAAATTTCATATTAAGATTTAGAAAAATCTCCTCATAAAGAACTGCTTTAGCATAGAAGAAAACTTACTTCTTTCTTGATCATATGTAATACTGTTGAATTTTACTGTTAATTATAAAAGCTTTTACATATCACAAAACAAGGATGTTCATATTGAAACCAAAGAAAAGTACATAATTATATAGTTTAGGCAAATGTTACTTAGAAATTTCCACAGTAAAATCTATAGCTGGAAAGGTAAAAGCAACCTGAGGGAAAAAAAAAAAAAGATCTTGAAATCTGCAACAAATGGCTGCACATTTTAACTAAAATAATAATTAAAAAAACAAGAAACAAAATATACCAATAGCACAGATTGCTGATTTATTTTAACTATTGCTTCATTAAAAAATAATATCTGGATTTCTTGCAAAGATAGGATTAAAGCAGAACTGAAAAATTTCCCTCTCACAATATTTAACAAAATTTAAAAAAAAATATTAAAAATAACAACAACTAAAGTCACAAGCACAACCCAAATTATGAAAGGAGTACAACAGAATAGCAGCCAGAAAAAGTAGAAAGCCAAAGCAAGAAAACAGATGATCTCAGCATCATCATGTCTTGCCCCATCTCTCAAGAAGCCAGTACATAAGGAATGATGAGTCACAAAAACCCTGTACATTCTCATCAATACTCTGTAGTTTTGAGTGAACCTAAATGAGGGAGTTGACTCATGAGCCCTAGGAAAATCAGGATAAGTCTAACTACAAACAACAATACAGGGAATTACATAATACAGGGAATTATGTAATACAGGGAAATATCAGTGAGAAAGTATCATCAGGAGTTTCTATCTTCAGGCACACTGTACTGAGTTAAAGAAAAGAGCAAAAAACCAAGGAATTGTCAGACTTTTAGATGGGATGAATGTGCCCTGACATGGAAATTTATGAAACAACATGAAAAAGCCCACGTCTCATAGCATGAATTACACTCAGCTTCAGCTAAGGCCTCACCCGTCTGCAATTCATTTTTTCATTGATTTACTTGTTTATTTGACCATTCTTTATTGGAAAACTATTATGTATCTGGCACTGTTCTAAGCACTGAGGAAATATGAGTGAACAAATCAGAAAAAAAATCTCTGGTTTTATGGAACTTACACTATCATAGAGACAGGTATTAAAAACAAACCAAGTAAATTTTCTTTAATTTTCTTCACAGCAATTTATCATGTTCTAATATAAATTTTATATTCAATATTCTTATAGGATATCATATTCTTACTGGAATATTTTAAATGATATAAAGAAAAATAAAGGAGAAAAAAGAGATTGGAAAGAACTGAGGGGAAAGGGGTTCTAATTTTTAATAGGATGGTCAGGGAAGGCCTCTGGGAGAAGGTGGCAAATGAACAACGGCTGGAAGGAAGTGAGAGAATGAACCATGTAGCTACGTGGAGGTGGAGATTCCAGGTGGCAGAAACAGCTGGTGCAAGGGCAAGCATGAGAAACAGTCAGCTAGACAGGGTCACTTAGATGAGATGAGCTAGGTAGAGGTCAGTATCAAATAGAAGATGGAATAAAAGAGTAATTGGGCTGGCCTGGAGGTAGGTCTATTGCATAGGCCTCATATCATTCTTCAGTATTTTAAGTTTTACATGGAGTGAGAAGTGAAGCAATGGAGAGTTTCAAACACAGGATACTCTTGATCTAACATATTTTAATTGGGCCATTCTGACTATGGTCTCAAAAATAGACAATAAGAGGAGCAAGAATAGAAGCAAGGGGACCAATTAGGAAGATATATCAACAATTCAGAGAAACAGTGGTAGCAAAAGAGGTTTTAAAAAGAGGCTGAAATGTGGATATATTTGGAAAGTAGAGCTAGTAGGATTTTCTGACTGATTAGATGAGGGTGTAAAAGAAATAAGTCAAGTATGTCTGCAAAATTATACCCTGAAAATAAAAACATAGCCATTAGAGATGGGAAAGAATATTAAAGAAGCAGGAACTGTGAAAAAGATCAGGAGTTTGGCTCTAGATATGTAAATTTCGAAATGCCCATTAGACATCCAAATGGAGATTTGATGTGTGGAGTTTAGTGAAGAGAGTCTGACTGGAGATAAAACATAAGGTCTTCTCAACATATGGATAGCATTTAAAGATCTCACCAAGGTTGTGAGAAATAGAAAAGAAGGAGTTAAAAGGCAGGGCCTAAGAGCATTACAGCTTTAATAAGTTAAGAAGATCAGAAGGAACCAGAAAAGGAAACTGAAAATGGCTGGTCAGTGAGACAGGATGGTGTCCTGGATGTCAACAGCAGATGACACTAAGAATGAGTGTCAAGTGCTATGTTAAATATTGCTAATTAATAATCAGATAAGATGAGGACTGAGAATTGACTACTGAATTTAGCTACATGGTGATTATTGTTGGCTATGACAAGAGTGGTTTCTACGTAATGTAAAGACTGAAGGCCTACTGAGTTGCAGGGAGAATAAGAGGGAAAGAGTTGGGGAAAGTAAGTATAGCAAATATTTTAAGGAAGTTTGCAGTAAATGGAGACGGGGGTATGCAGCAATGACTGGAGAGAAAGAGGAGTCAATCAAGCACTTTTAAAACTATGGCATGTAAGAACCTGTTTTTCTACTGCTGGGATCATCTAGAAGAGATAGAAAATGTTGATGATGGAGGGAGAGTGGGAAATGCTGAAGAGATGTCTTTGGGACCTGATCCAGTTCACAACTAGAGAAGCCTTGGATATGTACAGGAAAAGTTCATGAATACTACCAAATATGCAAGCTAGAGAAAATATGTAGATCAAAATATTTAGCCTTTAAATATAGTAGTGTAGAGAAAATAGTCTTAAAAGGTAGAAAATGTTGTCTAGGATAATTCAGTCACATAAAGTCAGTGCAAATACAAGATCTGAGCCAAGTTGCTCATTTTAAAAATTCAAAGAAATAGCGTACATGAACTAGGTAAACATATCGCAATAGGAAGAAAAAAAGGAAAAGAAGGATAAGGTTAGAGGTGGAAGAGAAGAAAAAGAAATAAAACATTAAATATGGCAGGGCACAGTGGCACATGCCTGTAATCCTAGCACTTTGGGAGGTCCAGGTGGGCAGATTGCCTGAGCTTAACTTGGTGAAACCACACCTTTATGAAAAAAAAAACACAAAAGAAATTAGCTGGGAATGGTGGCACATGCCTGTAGTCCCAGCTACATTGAGATTGAGGCAGGATGATTGCTTGAGTCCAGGAGGTCAAGGCTTCAGTGAGTTCGAGATCATACCACTCCATTCCAGCCTAGGTGACAAAGTGAGACCCTGTCTCCAAAAAAAAAAAAAAAAAAAAAAAAGGAAAGAGTAAACAAGAACATTATATACAAAATAAGGACAAAGAGCTACCTGCATGAAACATAATCCAAAGACTAAAAGCATACTCTAGAGATCATTTTGAAATACAGAATAATTTGGTAAGAGTAAGTAGGAGTCAATAAAATACATCACAGAGATGAGATGAAAGAGAACAAAAATGAGTTGAAATACAAGATTTCACAACTGAGAAAATTAATTGAGAACCAAAATAGTCAAATTGATTGGATAGGTTAGAAATAGCAAGAAACAAGATAAACAACAAAAAAAAGGCAAATAACTGACACAAAGAAAAGATTTGAAGCAAATATAGGAAATTCAGAGACAAGGGAAGCAGATTCTCATTGAGAGATGATATATAGACACACAAAGATAACTGAATATATGAAAAACTACTTATTAGAAACACGAGTGAAATAAAAAATTTAAGGAATATAATATAGTAATATTTCTAAGACATGAGGGTCTGAATCTGAAGAGGTTATATATCAGGAAAAAACTTTAACAGAATATTCAGAAATGACACAAATCATAATTAAATTATTGTGTGTCTCTGATTAAAAAAAAATACCTTAGGCAAACAGGCAGAAAAAGCAAGTCAACTTCAAGAAGCAAGTCAAATTCAAGATAGCCTTACATTTCACCACAGCAACATTCAATTCCAGAATACAGTGAAACACTGTCTTCAATTTTCTGATGGGGAAACAATGTGTGAGTGAAAATTGTTATCCAGAAAGTTGACTTTTGAGTATAAAGGCAAATGGCAATCGTTCACAGGAGACAACTTAAAAGAGTATGCATGGGTTCTTGGATGGCTGAAAAGCAAACTAGTATTGAAATCCAGACATACAAAAGATGATTCAAAAATTGCAAGAATTCAAAAATTTTTTAAAATGAAATAGCCATGCTTAATAAAGAAATGGTGGTAAATATTGAATTCATTTAGGGAACTAGAGCAATCCACCAAGAAAAAACAAAATAGAGTTGCAAGGCAGTCTTTAATATAAACCCTGACAAAAACTAATAGGAACAGACTAGAAAGTGGGAGGAATAGTAAAATATACAACTTATAGATCAGGAAATAATTGCATGCAGATTAAATTGAAACACATCGTTTAAAACATTTATTTAATCACTGTTTTCTTGCCCCTTACGCCATGAATAGCAATCTCTCTTTCTCTCATTCACTCTCTTACTTCCTCCCATGGAAGCTCAAAGCCTAGATCCATTAATACATTGACGATATAAATTTGTGATATTTAATTTTATTATCTTGTTTTTATTTATAGCTAAAGTAATTATTTATAAAGAGATATTTCCTATATACTATTTGGCTACCCAAGGGATAATTCAATTATAATAGGATTATAATTGATTCTTTCCTTTTATTTTCCTAGTTTTCAGAATGATTAGTGGGATCCCTGAAATGGTATATTAGAATGGCTCATACCAGCTCACAGATCAAATTATTAAATTTTCAGAATCTCTATCAGCTAGTTATTCAAACATTGATAGTTTAAAATCAGCCATTGTGGAAGTATTTACACAATGGAAATAGTCAAATGCTATGAACAGAATTTATGGATAATACATTTAATAATAAGTTAAATTTGTTTCCAAGACCACATATTTTAAAATAATGCTCACTTTTAAAAAAAGTACTCATTTGAAAACAAAATATCAGAAAAAAGAAAATATATTTAATATTAAGAAATATACCATCTAATTCTTATTGCAGCCAATATTCTAGTGTATTTCCTTATATGTGTGTAGTATGTTTTTTTTGTTGTTTTTTTTTGGACACAGAATCTCATGTCGCCCAGGCTGGAGTGCAGTGGCACCATCTTGGCTCGCCGCAACCTCTTCCTCCCTTCCTGGGTTCAAGCGATTTTCCTGCTTAAGACTCTCAAGTAGCTGGGATTATAGGTATGCACCACCATGCCCGGCTGATTTTTTTGTATTTTTAGTTGAGACGGGGTTTTACCATGTTGGCCAGGCTGGTCTCAAACTCCTGACCTCAAGTGATCTGCCCACCTCAGCCTTCCAAAGTGCTGGGATTACAGGCATGATCCACCATGCCCGGCTAGTATGTATGTTTTTAAAAGTTAAAATGGAACTTGTAATTCTGATTTTTATACCATAAATTATAATGCAAATATCTCTTTATATTTAAATATACATTAAGTAGCATTTTAATAAGCTAATCCACTACATGGAAATAGCAATGTGTGCAAATTGTCCTGAGTTTATGGAATATTTAAATATTTTCAAAATATGTTTTCACATTCATATAAATATATTTATATATTTTTATATATATTTGCCTATATATATTTTATATATATTTGCCTTTATACTCAAAAGTCAACTTTCTGGATAACAATTTTCACTCACACATTGTTTTCCCCATCAGAAAATTGAAGACAGTGTTTCACTGTATTCTGGAATTGAATGTTGCTGTGGTGAAATGTAAGGATATCTTGAATTTGACTTGCTTCTTGAAGTTGACTTGCTTTTTCTGCCTGTTTGCCTAAGGTATTTTTTTTTTATCAGAGACACACAATAATTTAAT
>NW_016806329.1:1726042-1736126 GCF_001698545.2 Rhinopithecus bieti | reverse complement strand
AATGTGAGAAAAATAACATCTCTAGTAGTTTTAAATTCTAACCTATGTTCCATATAATCAACTATTATACTCAGTTGAAAAATATATTTTCTTGTAAAACTTTCTACTCTTTAAAATCCTGAAGTCTAAATGTTTGATTTTCTCCATCTATAACATGTGAAACATAGGAAAACAACAACCCAAATCAAACACAATGCAGCAGATAAGTAATGAAAGTGCTTATAAGGAATTTCCTATGGAATTGTTAAAATGCATACAAAGCAAAAAGAAATTGGCTTGACATTTTACTTAGAAATCCTTTTGTTTTACCAGAATTTCAAAAGAAAAACCTACGATGTCCCAGGGACTATTCAATGGCAATTGTGATGTAAATGTTTGTTTTTTACAATTCTGCAAAAAAGTTATTGTTGTCACCATGGTACAGACAAGGCAAGCTCAATATTTGTAGGAATTAGGCTTGTCCAAATGTTAAGAACTAAAAAGTAGAAATCTGAAGACCAGGCACAAAAGGACAGTCACAAATGGTTGTCTGTTACAGTAGTATTTTTTTTTTCATTTAGATAATCTGAGTAGGATCTTTAGCCTAGAAATAACTAATAAAATAAGACTGAACTCATATACCAATCCAACTTGAGGTCAAAGTATTTACTGAAGATGACCTCTAACTAATGCTTTCGTTTTTTTGTCTTTTCCTAGTTTGGAAAAACCTTGTATTTAAAATGACTCAAATCACCCCAAATGGCATTCCTACCACTTTTATCATGATTACCCCTCAGGTGCTGTTTGGTTACTATTGTCCTAATAATGAACAACTTCAGCAAATATGTACGTTTTAAGAAACTTAGTTTATCTAACCCGGAATATGAAAATAGAGGTTAATAGTCCTTGGTTGAAGATTTCTGGGGATATTGATTATTAAAAAATTAATAGAGAGAAAAGAGAAAGAAAAAGCAAAGAGGGACTCAAATACAAAGAGGAGTATAGGATGAGAAAGGCAGATTTAATTGGATGCATGCTGGAGAATGCAAAGGTCCTAAGTTCTCAATGGCATTGTTTTGACTGCTATGCATTGAAATTGTGCACTGATACTGTCCTTATAATGAGTTATCTATTTTGAATATGCAAATTTGACACATAGTGTATAACAGTTGCATGTATTTTGAATGAACTACTTTATATTTTTTATTCCTTTTCTCAAAATGTAAAATTAACCTAACTACAGGTCAGTTCTACTATATTGTGCAACTCCAGGAGGCATGCTGTATCTTAAGTGGTGGTCCTGACATTGTGCCATGTATATTAATTTATTAGTGGATGTATTAGTGGCTTTTCAACTAATTAATTATTATTTATTATGGATATTTAGTTGTACAATGGCTATGTATTTTCATTTTGAAGAGGTTTTTAAATAAAATTGACTAGCTACTATTTTTACATAGTTTCAGCAGTCCCATGGTCTGAGGACCAGCAAGAATTCTGGACCAGAAAAGAGGAGACCAAAAAAAAAAAAAAAAAGGCTTCCGGCTCTGTGTTAGATCTGTGGAAATGTAGGAGTGAGTGTGAACCAAAACATCGCCTTAGGTTTACAAAAACTGCAAACTCACTTCAAGACAGCTATGACTTTGGATTGAGGTAATCTGTCCTACTTTAGTTGCCTACAATAGAATAGTGTAAATTTTCTCTGGAGAAAGAAAATTGTTATATAGAGACTCTATAATCTTTTGTGTGCAATCTCTGGATTCACAAAAAGTTAATAGGCTGATCAAGAAATAGGACCAACAGTATAAAGATATATTAGACAAGGCTTACAGCTGAGACACGGAAGTTTAGATTGGAGGCTCCAACCTAAACTTCTATACATACAAAGAAAATAGCCTTCAAAAACAAAGGCAGAATAAAGGCAATTCCAGACAAATAAAAACTGAAAACCTTGATGTCAATAAACTAAGTGCAAAACTAAAAGGCATTCTTCAGGCAGAAATAAAAAAACAACCATCCAAGTTGAAAACACAAATGGAAAGTGTTACATACAGTTAAATCTAAATAAATAATGACTATAATAAATAATAATGTAAGTGAAGAATTAAAATGCAAGACAAAAGTAATACCAATCATAAAAGGGACCATAGTATTCTAAACTCTTAGAATTGCCTAGAAAATGGCAAATGGATTAAGTTATATTGGACTCCAATAAGTTAAGATGCATGTTATGATCTGTAAATCACTAACAAAGTAGTATAAAATGTATAACTAATAAGCTAATAGAGAGAATGAATTTAAAAAAAAACTTGATCATTTCAAAGGCAGCAAGAAAAAAGGAAAGCAAAGATAAAACAGATGGAGCAATAGATTAAAAATAATACAAAGGACAATGTAAATACAAATATACCAGTAAATATATTGTCATAATATAACATATAATCCAAACTTGAAAATCACAAGACTTGAATTTTTTTACAATCCAACTATATCCTGCTAATAAGAGACAAATTTTAAAGATAAGGACATAGGACTGGGTGTGGTAGCATATGTCTGTCATCCCAGCTCTTGGGAGGCTAAGGAAGGAGGATGACTTGAGCCCAAGAGTTTGATGTAGTCTGGGAAACACAGTGAGATCCCTTCTCTAAATAAACAAAAACAGAACAAACAGGACATCAAAAATGGAAAGAAAAAAGTTACAACAAGGTAAACCATGAGAACACAAACCAAAATATCAAAGTAACTTTAACACCAGAATCATTACTAGAGACAACTAGGAATATTTCATGATTATAAAAGAATCACTGCCCCCAGAAAGATATAAAAATTCTAAATTGGTATATATCTAACATACCTTCAAAACGTACACAGAACAAATTGACAAAGGAAAATAATGAATCCAAAACTGATTGCAGCTCTTAATACATCTTTCTCAGTAACTACTCCACTTCAGTTGTGTTACAATCTAATTTCAACTGCAATACAATTCCAGCACTAAAAGGTGGTGCAAATCCCACAGGCTTAATTACGGACAAAATCCTCCATAGGACTGCCCTCATTTCAGATGCCAGCTGCAAGTCCCAGTGGGTCCCCATGCCACTTGCACTCTTACCAACTGGCTACAAATTCAGGGCTTTCCATGATTCACTCAGGGTTGTTAAGGGGCTAGAAAGACTCATAGTACTCAGAAAACTGCTATACATGTGACGGTTTTATTAATATTATGAAAGATACACATAGGGTAAGGTCTAGGAAAGTCCTGAATGCAGAACTTCCATGTCTTCCCCACAAAGAATCAGGGCGTGTTACCCTTCCCACACATCAATCTGTTTGCCAGTCAGGAAGCTCCACTGGGCTTCAACATCCAAAGATTTTTATTGGGGTTGTATAACATAGGCATGATTGATTAAATCACCAGTCATATGATTAAGCTCAATCTGTAGCCACCCCCTACTCCCCAGCCCCAGAAGTCCTGTGGCTGAAAGTCCCTACCTTCTAACCACGTGGTTAGTCTGTGTCATGACCTGTCCCCATCTTGAAGCTATATAGGGGCCCACTATGAGTCACCTTATTTCTATAACTCAGGAAATTTCAGAGGTTTGTGAAGGAACCTGGAAGAAAGACTAGGCAAATTCTTTATTATGCCACAGTAACCAATACAGCAAATACATCCATAAGGGTATAGGAAATCCAAACAAAATAATTTATGAAATAGGCATAATTGAAATATTGAGAATATTGAATCAGTCTATTTAAAAAAAGATACACACTATTTTCAAGTGTACATGGAACATTCACCAGAGTTTACCATATATTGAGTTCATGACAGATAATGGACACATGACACATCTATGGCACATTTCATACTACAAAAATTACTCAAAATACGGTAATTCACTATCTTAGAATGAATATAGAAATCAATCCATAAAAAATAATTAGAATCTTTTCCTCAAATGCTTGGAAATTAAGCAATACATTTCAATATATGTACAGGTAAAAAAAAATTCAGAATGCAAATTAGATAGCATTTTGGATTGAATGAGAATAAAAATGCAACATACTGTATAAACAAATAATTATTAATTCAGTATTGTGTTATTCAAAATAGTTTATTGTTCACCATTGCATTAACTTAATAAAAAAGTATGTTTAGAATTATAATGACATACTGATGTTATCAAAATAAGCAGAATTTGTTTGTTGAACAAAAAATAATTTTTATTAATTACATCATGAAAACACAAAACATAAATCCACTATTATGAACTAAAATTTACCTATTAAAAATAATCAGCACAGAAAATATATTTGAATAGTGCTTTATACTAGAGGGCCAAAGTATTCTGATTATCTGTAGAGAAGCAAATACTCTACCTACCCATCTAGTGCATCATAAAAATTCTTCCCATTGCTACACTGTTTTCATTGTCTTTTTAAAGACTGCATAATGTTCTTCTGAGTCAATTAGCTATAATTAATTAACCACTTTCTATTTTTCTATTGTTGTATATTTGAGTTCTTTAATGTGTTACCAATGAAATTAGAGCTAAATTCCTGCTCTACAGCATTGTCTTCACTGTTAGGCCCAATCTGGCCCCTACATGTTTCTGTGGGCTTATATCTCTCCCGGATTTTAATTTTGAACCTGGTCTGTTTCTGTCTTTGCACTCCTGACACTCTGTAGCTCCTTCCCAAAGGTGGAAAAGAATTTGACTTTTTTTCCTCCCAAAATTCTTAAAAGGTCAGTGTGGAAACTTCAGATGGACATTTATATAACACAGCAAGTTTGCATTTAAGGTTTCAAGATAAAACTTTATTCATTGGTATGAGCTTTAGACACCCAATCTATAAAAATGTCAACTGATGTTCTAAATTTCAATAAGGTTCACAAAAATCTTACAAGAAATTGTAATAATGTCTTGCCTTAACATAAACCATAAAGAACAGTGAAGTTTCATTAGCACATTGTTCAGAGAATCATAGAGAAGTTACAAATGAGAAAGAAAAGTGTGATAAAGAATAGCTGAATGAGGATTTGTGGTACACAATATACAAAATTTAAAACAAAGCCTTTTTTTTTTTTTAGGTGTTAACACTAGAAAGTTACTCACAGAATTTGAGTTTAAATTGTCCGGAGCCATGAGGCCCGGAATTAGCCGACCTCTGTTGTTGATCTCCGCAAAGCGGAAACAAGATGGCACATTTCCGGGTTCTTCATTAACAACCTTTCCCACGCAAGCCTAAACTTTTCCCTCGCGCGCCTAAACTGTTCCCGCGCGCGCGCCAACCTTTCCCGGGCGCGCAAACTTTTTCACACCCAGGAAGATATGCAGCCTACTGCGCAGGCGCGATCCCGCACCCGGGAAAATTACCAACCAACGGCGCATGCGCGATTGTAATTTGAGAAAACCCCGCCCCCCCGTTACCGCCCAGGCCCAACCTCTTCCCCTGCCAGCCTGTATAAGGCATTGCACCACCACCACCATTAAACGAGACTTGATCAGGCTATTTGTCCTGTCTTCGTTTCTCGTGTTTTCTTGTCTCCTCCATTCCCACTCCCCCTTCCAGGGTCCGTTCGACTGTCCTGCAGGTCGGGACATTAAATAATGACAAATATGCACTTTTGACATTATGGAATATAAAGGAAAACAAAATAAAAAATACTGACAATGATTTTCCCCATTTTTACCACACTTTAAAGAGATGGAAGGAGGCAGCCACTTTGAAGGGGAAAAATAGTGGTCTGTGCTTCAGAATCACAGATAACATCTCATAATAAGGTAATCCAGGTAACAAATGTTATTCAATTGATTATTAGAATCAATTTTCAAAGATTTAAGAACACTGAAACCTTAGCAATGACTTTGCATGTACCATTAAGTACCTAGTAAGAACAGAACACTCTACTAAGCACTCCTACCAACCCTCCCACCCCAATCCGTGGAAAATTGTCTTCCACAAAACTGGCCCCTGGTGCCAAAAGGGTGGGGACCACTGCTTTAGACTATAGAATTTCTAGAGCCGGTATCCCCAGGATTATGTCTGTGATGTGTAGGTGAAGTGTACATGTGAATGAATCAATGATTGGAAATTATCTACACACTAGCACACAGATTATTAGAGAATTTAGAATCTGTGTTCCACACTTTTACTCCTTTTATATGATATGAAGAAGGGTTAACATTACCAGGTAAGTTGATACATTCTTGTCAGGCTCAAAATTGCATCTTTGGCCCTAAATTATACATTGATATGGAGAAAGTGTTCAGAGCAAATCATTACAACAAACCATTTAAAATTTTTCTAGCAACAACTAATAAGGGCTTGCATTAGGACAACAGAAGGAAAAGGAAGTAAAAGTGTGGAACATAAGATTCTAAATTATCTAATAACCTGTGTGGTAGTGTGTAGATAACTGCAAATCATTAATTCATTCACATGTATACTTTACGCTCTATACATCACAGACACAATGTTGGGGTTACTGAACTTAGAAACTCCACAGTCTTGAGCAGCAGCCCCAGTCTTTTGGCACCAGGGACCAGTTTTGTGCAAGACAATTTTCCATGGACTGGGGTGGGAGAGATGGTTTCAGGAAGAAACTGTTCCACCTCAGATCATCAGGCATTAGTTAGATTCTCACAAGGAGCACACAACCTAGATCCCTCACATGCGCAGTTCACAATAGGGTTTGTGTATGTTGAAATCTTAAGTATAAACACTAAAAAGGAATACAGGGAAGAAATGATAATATATAGCAATATATAATTAAAGCTGCTGGGCACAGTGGCTCACATCAGTAATCCCAGTTACTCTGGAGGCTGGGGCAGGAGGATAGCTTGAGCCCAGGAATTTGAGGCTGTACATCGCTGTGATAATGCCACTGCACTCCAGCTTGGGCAACAGAGCAAAATTCTATCTCTAATAATAACAATAGCTAACAAAGGAGAAAAACTGGAATAAAAATATTCAATTAATCCAAAAGAAAGAGAAAAGGAGGAGTAAAATGCCAAAGTACATGGAAAAAAATAGAAAATATATAGTAAGATTTAAACACAACTATTTTAGTAATTATGTAAATTCAGAAAGTATGAAAAACTATAATCAAAACAGAGACTATCAGAATAGGTTTAAAAAGTAAGACCAAAGGACATGCTATTTAGAGGAAACATGCTTAAATTATGAGGACCCAGAGAAGTGAAAGTAAAAGAATAGAAAAAGCTGTACTACAAAATACTAATTAAAATAAAGAGGTATGGTTATACTAATATCTGATTAAGAAAACTTTATGGTGAAAAAATACTAAAGATAAAAAGCAAGATAATTCATAATGATACAATAATAATTTCAATAAGAAAATAAAACAGTCCTGAGTTTCTTTGTAACTTATAACAAGCTCCAAAATATATAAATAAAATTTTAACAAAAGAGTAAGAAGAAATCCAGATATTTGCAATCATAGTAGGAGATTTTAGTATACCTCTCTCAGTTACTGGTAGAATAAACAGAAATAAACAACAACAAAAAAACAGTAACACTGTTGAATATTTAAACATGATTAACCAACTTGATTTAATTGGCATATATAAAACATCATTATGCACAATATCTGCAGAATAAAAATTATTTTCAAGCATGTCAAACATTTATCAAAATGTATTACTTGAGGATCGCTTACCAAACATAGATAATAACAAACCAAATAAAAATATATAGAAAACAGAGCAATTATGTAATTAACATAATTAATTTCCTACATTCAAAAAATGTTTGTGAGTTGGTATGATTTTGCAAGAAAAAAAAGGAAGCAAAAACCATTCCTAGTGTAGAGAGACACGTGTGAAAAGCATGCCATATTTGGAGAGCTGCAAGTTGCTTAAAGAGCAGCTGTTACATGTGGAAGGTGGCGAGAGATGAGGCTGGAGGGATAGATAGTGACTTTACTAGGAAAGGACCTGTATGCCTTGCTGGTTTTTTCAACATTTTTTTTTTTCTTATAATCTTGAAATTGTATAGGAAAAATGTAAGAAGTTAACAAGTCATATAAGAAAATTGGACTTGCACTTTGAAAGTTTCAAAATGGCAACAGTTTGAATATTGGATTAGAAGTGTGTAAAACCACAGGCAGTGAGCCCATATAGTAGGCCATTATAAAAAATCTAGGTGAAAAATAAGGAGATGATGAACTAGAAGGTATAAGAATGGCCATATAAAAGATGACACATAGTAAAACTAAAGAACTACTAGGACTACATGATTGGCCTCAATAACTAAGACAGGAAAGGTAGGCGATGAGCAAATGTGAGGGTAATTGTGAGAAGCATTCACTTCAGTTTGGAGCATACTGCCTTTACGGTGCCTATGAAATCCCTAGCTGGAAATGTTTAGCATGGAATGCATATGTAGCTTGGAAGCACTTGGGAAAGATGTGGTCTGGATCAACAGATTTGGGATATCATAGTAGCTAAAGCCAGGACTGTGTTTGAAGTATGTGAGTGTTAATGAAAAGAAACTGAGAAGAAGAGAGAACAGAGGAGAGAAGAGGAGAGGGAGGGAAAAGAGAAAAATGAATGGAAGAGAAGGGAAAGTGAAAAAAAAGGAAAGATAGGTGTGGGAGGAAGAAGAAGGAAGGAGGACGAAAGAGTATCTTCATGGTTTAAAATATGAGTAATAGCTATCATTTATTGAGGGCTCAGCATGCACCAGACATTAAAATAATCCTGTGATATAGGAAAATCCAAAATCTCTTTTTCATACTATACTCTCACAGTGCAGAATAATTCTGTGACTACACATGTGTGGAGCTTCCCCGTAACACACACACCTCACACAATTCTGCAGATGATTCTGCACCACACACCAGCTGGATGTCTTCTAGTTCAATTCAGTTCTGACACTATCTACCTGGAGAGCGTGTCAGATTCCACAGGTTGAGGGCTTAGTCCCACAAGACTGCCCCTACTTCAGATGCCAGTTGCAAGAACAGATTGTGACCTGTGCTTCTTATTGACTAGCTATCAATCAGGTTTTCCATGACTCCTTTCTTGGATTTGATTAATTTCCAAGAACAGCTCATAGAACTATGGGAAACAATTTATTTACATTTATCCACTTATTATAAAGAATATTACAGAGGATAAATCGTCGGAGGGAAGAGCTGGACAGGGCAAGGTAAAGAAGGGGAGAAGGAGCAGAGAGCTTTCATGCCTTCTCTAGGCATGCCACCCTCCAGGAACTGCCACTTGTTCAGTTATCCAGAATCTCCTCCAAATCCTGTCTTTCTGGGTTTTTATGGAGACTTCATTACATAGCCATGATTGATTGATTTCACTGGTCATTGGCGATCAACTCAACCTTCATCCTCCCTCTGCTTCCCAAAAGTTGGGAAATGGGACTGAAAGTCCCAACCCTCTAATCATGCCTTGGTCTTTCAAGTGAATAGCCCCCATCCTGAAGCTATCTAGGGTCCCCAGCCACCAGTCATCTCACTCACACACAGAAGACTCTCCTATCACTCCAGAGATCCCAGGGGTTCTACTGTGTGCCAGGGAACCAGAAGAAGGTCAAATACATATACATGCACATATACATATATACCTTATTATAGATCACCTCTCAAAGCCTTTTAATATTTCAAAAATTTAATTCTAACAACCCTATGAAGTGGGTATAATTATCATCTTCACTTCAAAGAAAAGGAAACTGAGTTTAGAGAAATTAAATTAATGTGACCAAAGTAATCTAGACCATAAGCAGCAAAACAAGGGCACTAAATCCAGATATTTCTGACAGGTTTCATGGTAACAAACTCTATGCAGCAGTGCCTACCTAGCCAATTTCACAAATCTAGGCCAAAATAGGGTCCCCAAAAAAGAATTGAGGAAATTATTAACAGTACCCAGTGCTGTCAAAACAAAATAAAACAAACAAAATATGTAAAGTCAGAAACAATGCTTCAAAAACATGGTCTTCAGATTTTGCATTTAGGAATCATTGCTGGCTTTGACAAAAGCAGTTGCCACTGAGTGGCAGAAGACAGATCACAACAGCTTTTTTTTTTTTTTTTTTTTTTTTTTTTTTTTTTTTTTTTTTTTTTTTTTTT
>NW_016806329.1:1712908-1724566 GCF_001698545.2 Rhinopithecus bieti | reverse complement strand
GNNNTAGAACAGAGTCCTCAGAAATAATACCACACATCTACAGCCATCTGATCTTTGACAAACCTGAGAGAAACAAGAAATGGGGAAAGGATTCCCTATTTAATAAATGGTGCTGGGAAAATTGGCTAGCCATAAGTAGAAAGCTGAAACTGGATCCTTTCCTTACCCCTTACACAACAGCTTTAAGCAACCTTGGAAGGTAAACAGATAATGACAGTAAATTTAGCCTATTCTCTAAGGCCTGGCCATGAGGAAAGAGAGGTTGAGAGTTCCTAACATGTTAGGAAAGGAGGTTTTGTTTTTGTTCTAAATGACCCAGAGTCATGAATATATTGCATTACTGAAGAGAGAGAGTAAGCAGCTGGAGAGATTACAGAAATAGGAGAAAGGAGATGAATGAGAAAGAATTCTGAAGAAACAGAATTTAGAGGAGATTGATAAAGTGTGAGAACCTGGAGGGGGATCATGTCTAGAGGACTGAGTTGAGTACTGTCCTCAAACCTAAGGAGTGATTTTCTTCTCGCTAAGGAAGTAGATGCCCAAAGAATGTTTATAAAAGGAGGAATTGAAGTTCTTCCTGAGACTTCTAATATCTCATGAAGAAGAAAAGTAAATTGCATTTTATTAGTCATATTAATATTTTTCATAAAGCATATGATTTAGTATGACTTAAATGAAGAGTAAACACAACTGAATCATTTATATATATCCTTATATTTTATTAGCTTCAAGGGTATAGGCTTTTACATACTTGAAAATACTAGTTGTAGATGTTTAAATAAAGGTTAAAAATCACAGTTCTTTGTGCCAGCTGGCTCAAATGTTTTTTTTTTAGTCTTCAATTACTTTGTGCTTTTATTTATTTATTTATTTATTTATTTTTACCACCAGAACTCATATACATAGTCAAGTCTGAATTTCTTTAGTTGCAGCTGGCTTCTCCTGAACTTAACATTACCTGGCAAAGTCCTGGGGGCACCAATTGGTATATCTTATCTAAAAGTTCATAAAATATGATGAATATAAACATTTAAATACAACATTGAGGATGAATTGTTTGAAATATGCATGGGTCTTTAAGCCCAAGATGTTAGTGAAATCAAGCTAAACGCAAAATAATCAGAACTTTTGACAAAATCAAAAATTTATCTGGACTATGATCTCCCTAAGGTGAACACAAGACATGACTAATAAGTGCTATAAAGATATACAGTTATAATTAAGTGAACTACAAATCTATTTTGTTGTGGTGTAAAACACTTTCAGAGATGAAAACCTTACTTATAAGAATTTGCACGCTTGTAAATCACGACCTCAGTAAACCTATAAGGTTGCATTATAATAAGTAGTTACGGATATTACAAGTAAGTCATTTTTCCTTCTGGCTTTTCAGATTTAGGGTCTTGTATTCAGAAATGTATACCCGTTTGGGACACAATATTCTGGAATTTTTAACAAGATATAAAATTTCATTTTCACAGAAAGACAGCCTCATTGTAAAGACCACATATCAAGTAAATGAGAAAAGATATGTACATGTGTTTCTGGGTGCTAGAGGGGGAAAGTAGAAAAGGGAATTGAAATAAGAAACAACTAGAAAATAATCACCCCATAAAAAGTCAACCAGTGTCTCCAGAGTAATAAATTATAAGTTGAGGGAGCAATTTAAAACCGGAAGTTAGGATATAATGCAGTTTGTAAAGTTAAAATACTGTAAAGTTAGAATAAGAAATTTAAAGTAATCTTAAGGTGTGAAAAAATTTAGAACTATGCCTTTTTTTAACTTTTAAAAAATGTACTTGTGCTACTAAGTATAAAGTTCCTTATGAATTCAATCATCTAGAACATATTAGAAAATATGTTTCCTTTATGTTATATATACACACACATATATATAGAGAGAGGGGTATGTATATATGTACACACACACAAACACAAACACACACATAGCGCACACAGAGGCAATTTGTTGTTGACACCTAAATGTTATGTTGAATATTTCCTACATTTTGTTTTTACATTGTAATACAACATTTGCAGCCTGATTAAAGAAATTGTTTCAAAAGTCATCATATTTTTAACACTTAATGAAAACAGATGATGCAGGTAGTAGTGAAGGAAAGAAATAAGATTAAATGAAGCAACCCATCACCTTTTTGTCCGGCATTGTCCCCAAGCGCACACAGGGAAATTTCAAAGTTCCTCAGGGTCTCCCTTATGTTTTCCCTCGCTTGTCCTTCACAGTGGAATAAAATCCTTGAGCTATGGAGCTACCTGATTCTGAGGTCAAGTCATTTTTCACTGAAAGAACTATTTCCAGGTTCATTCAAAATATCCATTTTTGTAGTAATTTTCATTTTATATATTTGCAGTAACTTTGGCTATGAACCAAATCAGAGTCACAAATTTTAAGGTTAAAAGTAACCTAGGAAATAGTCTAGTCTAACCCATTCATTTTAAGTGCAAATTTGAATGTCAATCGTAATGCACAGTGTACCATACTACATTGCCGCTTGTTCTTTCAACAGCTGTCCACTTGGAGCAAGCTTTAGGAAATATGAGACACAAAAGATACGTTCTTACCTGCATTATCCTTTGTGCCATTCTTGGGACACTTATAAAAAATTATTTTTATTAAAATTATAGGCTATGCACGGTGGCTCCCACATGTAATCCCGGCACTTTGGGAAGCCGAGGCAGGCAGATGCCCTGAGGTCAGGAGTTTGAGGTCAGTCTGGTCAACATGGGGAAAACCCCGTCTCTACTAAAAATACAAAAAAAATTTTAGCTGGGCCTGGTGGCACACACCTGTAATCTCAGCTATTCCAGAGGCTGAGGTGGGAGAATCGCTTGAACACGGGAGGTGGAGGCTGCAGTGAGCTGAGATTGCGCCACTGGTGTCACTGCACTCCAGCCTGGGAGACAGAGCAGGACTCCGTCTCAAAAAAAGAAAAAAAAAAAAAATTATATGGTCTGGCCCTTGAGAGAACATACATTCATACATTCATTTAATTATGATTTTTTTTTTTTAAGACTGAGTCTCACTCTGTTGCCAAGTCTGGAATGCAGTGGGGCGATCTCTGCTCACTGCAACCTCCACCTCCTGGGCTCAAGTGATTCTCCTGCCTCAGCCTCCTGAGTAGCTGGGATTATAGGCGTGTGCCACCATGCCTGGATAATTTTTGTATTTTTAGTAGAGACAAGGGTTCACCATGTTGGCCAGGATGGTCTTGAACTCTTGACCTCAAGTGATCCACCCACCTTGGCCTCCCAAAGTGCTGGGATGACAGGCGTGAGCCACTGCACCCAGCCCATTTAAAAATATTTATTGGGCTGTTTTTATTGCAGTGTCTTGTGCTTATCCCAGCTACTAGAGAGTCTGAGGCAGGAAAATCGCTTGAGCCAGGAGTTCAAAATCAGCCTGGGCAACAAAGCAGGACCTCCATATCAAAAAAAATTATTGGGCTTCTAATTTGTTCTGGACATTGATGTTAATCCAGGAAGCTACAATGACAAACATGAAGGAAATGGCTCCTGATCTAACAAAGCTGCCTGAGAGTGAGACAACTTGGCTCAATTAATAACGATAAAGTGTCATAAGAATCTCTGACTGCTACGTGGAGATTAATACCAGTACGTTTTTATCTATAATCCCACATAAAAAAATCAGGTCATTTAGCTTTTGAACTTTGAATGTTTTAGTTTCAATTTTTTTTCACTTTTAAAACCAATAAATTTTACTTATTTATTACATTATTTATCATAAATTTCTATTTATAAAGTTTCTTTTACTTTTCAAATTTTTTTTCTTCAAATATTCTAGGTGCCGAAAAGCTATTGATTTGACAAACCACATTACTAAATCCATTCCTATTAACCACAAAACAATAACTTAAAAGATTCAACCCATGATTAAATTGCAGTTTAAATGTTAACAACTGAAATTAATTTTAATATGCTGCTACCTTGTTCATTTTCCTATTTGAAATTTTCTATTGCTACTTTAACAAAGAGAATATCAACCATGTTGTCTTTATGGATTGCTCACTTATTCAAATAGCTATTACTCATCTACTAAAAATAAGGTGAATAATAAAACAAGGCTTTCTGAAACTATATATCAAGGAGAAAGTTTTATAGCTTTAGTATTGCTTACAAATCAATTCCTTAGAGTTGGTCTGCCATTAGTAGCTTTTAAGACTGCCTAGAGCTGTGTCATTCACTGCTATTTTGACACGTTAATGCACTCATGGTATGTGCAGGCTGACATAACTTCTCTCTAGTTCTATTACAATAATTATCAAGACCCTTCTATGAGACACGCAAAGTTAAGCAAGGTGATAAAGAGTATGTAAATACTCAAGTATTCCTGGAGCATTCATTTAAAAAATGACAGTGAATAATTAAGAAACTATAAAACACCAAGATAAAACGATCTGGTGAGAACCTCATCAGAGGAAACAAACCATGAATAAAAGAGACAGTCACTTAGAAATGAGGGCAGGTACATTCAAGTATTCATTTTCTTTTTATAAAACAATGTTAAAAGTTATGACATGATAACACAAATCACACATTAAAACTCTATGACTTACTGGCAGTTTTAAATGCAATGAGTATACATTTAAGAAGTATGTAATATGGAAAAAATGAAATTGCCTTCAAAAATAATTTCACCTTTGGTGGGAAAACAGACATTATTCTTTTTGTGAAGAATAAAAGTACTGTATTAATGTAAATTGGTAAATATGATCCATTCAGGGGGACAAAAATTGACTATTGACAATAAAGTACTTAGTTTGCTTTGTCTATTCTCCCTTCTACATTTCATACCAGGCTAAATGAACAAACATGCTCCAAATGAACTGCCTGTTATGTTACTTCTGTCAAAAGTAATAAATGCCTTCCTACTATCCATTTTGTCACATTAAAACAACATTTTCACCATCCTGGCTCCCTACCAGCTCAGGTTCAACACCATCCTTTTTTACTTCCAATCTCATGCTAATGCCAGGGAACATTAACAAGTTTTGATGTTCCCTCATCAAAACTTTTCTTAGAAGTGCTTTTCACCTTCACTTTCTTCTTATTATATGAATGACCCAACAATTTGTAGAACTTTAGATTCTAAGGGACAGTGGAATCAAAAAATGAGATATATTCTCAACTTTTAAAATGTAAAGCCAATAAATTAATAAAAACAGTGGTTTAGATTTAAGACAGAATAATTAAAAATAATAATAATTACAGAGCTGCCAATATAGATGGGAGAAGTAATTTAAAAGTCGAGCATAGAAGAGATAGAAAAGTGAAACAGAAATCAGTAAAGATCCTGTACCCTGCTTTTCACTATCCACCACAGGGAAACCTTCAAAGATAGTGGGAAGGATGTTTATCATCTCTGATAAGTGTGAGGATCCAGAGTAGAGGAAATCAGTGCTCTCTTCCCATCTGCTTGCCCTGGAAGGTATCAAAGTCTAGAAAGTTCCCCAGAATTTCATGTCACAGGAAAACAGAATTGAGATAGCTATGTGGAGAGATCAGTATAGGCAAACCCATGAGACACCCAGAACTCCAGCAAGGTATGGAAGGACTGCCAAATTTCCCCTATTGTGAGAAAATTTTTTTTAAATGAAACATAGATCCAACAGATATTGAAGCACCCCTATTACCATAATGAAGGACACTGTAGAGGAAAATGGGATCAAACACAGATGCAGACACCTCTGCAAACTCTAGCATAGAGGGATGATCCTGGTCAAGAATGTACTAACTCAGTAAATGATAGCTCAGAATAGAGGATGACATTTAAGCATATATCATGTTGCATCACTAGCCAGGACATGACACTGGTGGGAACTAGATTATTCCAGAAAAGAAAATGAGGGAAGATTAAAAGGGGACAAGAGGAGAGAAGGAAGAGGGAACAAGAGGTGGAGAGATGAAGAAAAAGGAGAAAGGACAAGGGATAGGTAATTCCTGAAATAAACTAGTTGAAGGTTCAGGCTCTTGAGTCAAAATGTCCATTTCAATTCCCAGTTTTATCTTATTTGTTGTGTAAACTTGAGTAAGTTACCTAGTCTTTCTGTACCTCAGTGTCCTTATCTGTAAAATAGGTATAAAAATAGCACCTACTCCATCGGGATGCTAGAAAATTAAATGAATCAATATATATGAAGAGGGGGAAAAACCATAAGAAGAGTAAAGCTTTCGTGTAAGTGGAGAGGACATTCTGGCCAAGGACAATGGAATGGTTATGGTATTTCCAGTCACATGTAAAAGACAGTTGGTGGAAGTGAAATAATTGTATAGAGGAGAAAATGAGCTAAGTATGGAGTATTTAGAGTCTGAGTTTAAAGGGTCAGGACAAGGACTTGGCATTACATCGTCAGTGGTCTACATACAGAAAGTCTAGTACAAGTAGGTATGCGTTCAGTGCATGAACAGATGTCAATGATGGCTATTAATTGTACACTATAAACTAGACTTGACCAATCCCCAAGTCAACAGTATAATAGCTTGTACCAGTCTCTACTTGTGAACTCTGTATGATTAAGTGAACAAGTCAGAAAAACTCAAATAATAACCACCTTTGGATCCTCTTACAAGAATAAAAAAAAGGTTCAGATTTTACTATAACATTTAGTCACAAGTAATTAAGTCAGGCTCTTGTAAATTTCCTCTGTGTATATACTGGTTATAGAATCTTTTTAAGTTCCTGGTCTAGAATATTAAAGAATGCTACCCAACCTGCCAAGACAGTTTTAGTTTTGTGCTCTAGAGAAGATGATATTTCAGAAAAAGTGATTACAATATTTCCACTTCACAGATCTGTTATAAAATTTAATTAATCTTCATAGGCACTCACAAGAAACATAAATATTGTTTCTCTTTAAAAAATTATCTTACATGGAGAATACGAAGCTAATGATAATTCAGCTGTACTTAAATGTAAAGGGTAAACTGTATTTTCAAATAACAGAGTTTGGAGTTTTTTTGGTTATAGAGTATGTGAAAATATAAAAGAAAAATATTAAAACTACTCTTGGTTTGATTAGATAAGTGTGGGGTCAATTTTTTCTTTAAAACAAAGCAGTCTGAAAATTAAGTTCAGACTTTTGATATTTATGTTATTAAATTTTAAAATATTCCACATGTGATTTTATAATATGTATATTCTCATAAAAAATACTCCACTGTTTGTTACTATTGTACATTATTAAACAGTATATTGCAAAGAATAAAATGAAATATATCATTTCTTCATATATTCCATAATCAGTGTGTCATGTGAAATAGTCTTTTTTACCTTGAGGTGATTAATGTTTGCCTAAACAAATAATGAATGACTTAACACAGGGCCAACAAATCAACAGCAGAAGATCAAAGAATTTTAAGAATGAAGGAAACTTAAGAAATTTGCCAGGCCAATCTACTAATTTAATTGATTGGAAACTACTCATATTCTGTTGAGTCAGTTGTCCAGTTTGATATAGTTAGAGACAGACCTAGGATAAGAAGCAAGTATTAGAAGGTTCCCAGTGCTCAGAGCAGTGCACCTCTGTAGATCATTCAGGATCATTACTCAGAACTGACAAATACGTAAATTGATACTCAGAAATGTACTTTAGACAGGATGATGTGAATATGACAGTGAAACTGGTACCAACAACAATGATAATGAAGACCCATTACTTATTTTACATTATTTTGCTCTCTTTGGAAGAACTTTTGAAAAATGATTAAGAATCTCATCTTCAACAGAAATACACCTATGATGTAATTTGTTCACATACAGCTTAAAATATGTAAAATAGAACAGAATCCTGAAGTCAAAAACAGGATGAATTGAAATTCACTTTAAAGAAAAATATCTTCCATGTCCCAACTTAATTATCATTAAAAATAGGTAGGTTAAAAACGAGATACCCAAGCTGGTCTCTGTGATGCATGTCTGTAGTATCAGCTACTGGGAAGGCTGAGGCAGGAGAATCACCCAGGCCCAGGAGCTCATATCCACTGTGGGCAACATAGCAAGATACTATCTCTTAAAAACAAATCCAACTATGTCTTATTAAAAATATTAGTGGTAATGAGATAGCTACCAGTACTACAAAAACACCAAAGTAAATATGCTTTAAAAATAAAGCCTGGGCCGGGTGCGTTGGCTCATGCCTGTAATCCCAGCACTTTGGGAGCCCAAGGCAGGTGCATCACGAGGTCAGGAGATCGACACCAACCTGGCCAACACAGTGAAACTCCATCTCTACTAAAAAAAATACAAAAAATTAGCAGTGTGTGGTGGCGGGTGCCTGTAGTCATAGCTACTCGGGAGGCTGAGGCAGGAGAATGGTGTGAACCCGGGAGGCAGAGTTTGCAGGGAGCTGAGATTGCGCCACTGCACTCCACCCTGGGTGACAGAGCAAGACTCTGTCTCAAAAATAAATAAATAAATAAAATAAAATAAAATAAAACCTGAATTTCGCTGTTTCCTATGATCCAAAAATACAATTTTTTCTTAAACCTGACTCTACCTACATTCATGGGAGTGGGGAAAAGATATGGTAAAACTTGGTAATTACAAATATTAAATTAATTGAATAATATTTATACAAATGATTAGTTCAATACATTAAAGTCTTATTTAATAATTTGATGCTACTACTAAAATAGGAAAAGAATGTCAGTATTAAAACACATCTTATCATTGCTGGCATTATCATTATAGTTCCCATGTGTTTTTCTTCCATTGAGGAGTAAGAAGAAAATGTTGCTATTTTGTTATAATCATTACTACTTTTCTTGTAGTGTAGAGTTTAGAAGGTTTATTTTGTAGGTTTTTAAACTCATAATTTCAACAAGTTAGACACTTTTCCCAGTGTTTTACAATGGAATCTGGTAGAAATGAAATAATTAGAAATTAGTAAACTTAATAATTTTTTTCACTGGGCAAGTAATTATTTTTTTCACTATGCAAGTAATATTCACTTAGCTATTTGAACTCAACATGTAAATATATACTTACTTTTAGGGTCATTAGTGGGACTTGAGTCATTTATAATAACACAGATTTTACTAGGTTAATCTGACAAACCAACCTGCAGAGTATGTGCATCTTTGTCTAATCTTAAGTAACAGTCTTTCTGATTTAAGCAGACACACAGAGATGTTAGGAAGTTGTCTTACATATGGACAAGGAAAAGGTTTCAATTATACTGGTAAATGTTTTGGTTGGGCAGATGAAGAATAAATGAAATACTGGCATGTCCTGTAGGGGTTTTAAACTTAAGCACAATGGTTCACCATCTATATTGAATAACTTAAACAAATTCATGTTTCAAGGCAGAGGCTTGGAGAGAATAATCATTCATAAGTCTTCTCAGCTATGATATTACAATTTTAATTTTTTGAAATGTCATGTACTTCTGTACCACCTAAGATGTTTGTCACATGTGAATGGGAGAGTTTCTTCCACTATACTAAAGTAGTTCCTGAAAGGAGCCAGCTAGTCAAACAATTTAAAATGTCATGATTTTTAAAGTTACACCTTTAATGTATTGCAAAGCATTTTCATCCACTGTATAAATAGCACATGGTATTTGACATTTTTCTACTATTTTATGGCTTAGACACATAATCTGAACAAAAATTTAGTTCACTATGCTATAAGAGTGGACAGAGCATTTAGGAGCTTTGATATCAGATAGATTTGGATTGTAATAGAGTCTCTTCTATCTACCAGCTGGATAAATATTTTAAATACATAGTCTCATTTTTATCATCTATAAAAATAGAGATCATATCTGCACATCCTAGGGTAGTTATAATGATTAAGCAAAATAATTATTATATAAAGGCCTAGCAAGCACATAATAGATCCTCAAAAAATATGAGTTCCCTTACTTTACTATTTTTTCAAAACTCTTTCAAGGCAAGGCTATGTAAAATGTAATTTGTGATTATCAGCAAATTAGTAGCAGTGAAGAGTGATTAAACAGTTAAAAATTATTTATTAGACTTGACAGTCTTCAAGGAATAAGTGTTTATTAGAAAAAAATGTTTATAAGGTAACAATATGGTTTTCTGTGCAACTATTTGATTTTCCAACAGATTCCACTGTAAAACAGGAAGGTTAGAAAAATACTGCTTAGCATCAGAAGGAAAAAACATTGGGGAGTGAATGCGTCCTCTGTAAGCTGAAATAACTATCTTATTTCATCCAACAACAAATTATGGTAATTCATCCTTTATTTAGCACCTATTATGTGGCAGACACTGCAGCACTTAATGCTGGCAAAACAATGCCAAACAAATATCTATCATTACAGATCCTGAGGGCATAGGACTTTCAGTAAAGTGAGAGACACAAACACGATTAAAATAATCACAGTGATAAGTACAGAATTAAAACATCAGATAAGATACCAGAATCTCTGAAGGAGGAATCAGACCTGGGTTCAGGGGACATGGAAGATTTCTGAATGAAGAGACTTTTGCTGATCAGACATCCAACAAAGTTATAACTCCTGGTGACAGGAGTAGGCAATGGAAACCCCAGATACACATCCCAAAATACTGGAAAGTTGAACTATAGCAAAATATGTAAGAGGTCTATCTATCTTACAATATAAAAGCCAGCAAAATAGGGAGCAAAGGAAATTAAGATAGACTTGACTATCTACTGTTTAATGTGTCCAACTTATAATTTTTATTGATATGATCTCCCTACAGTAAAATTATTTCAATAAATTCCTAAACTTATCACTACAGTTATGCCAGACTTGTTTCTTTTTAGTTGGTGGTCTGAACTTTGTAATGCAGAGTAAATAAACAAAAAAAGTACAAATATTTATAGTGCTAATTTTCTTGAAAGAAAATTTAAAATATCTTTGAGGAGCAGCATTCATTTGCTGTTATATTATTGTGATTCTTTTTCTCAACAGACAGCTGCTTGTTTCATCTCCTTAATTTCTTTTTGCCTTCTGTTTACATTAACGATACCTTGCTTCTTGTAGTTTCATTGAAATCCAAAGTATCATCAAGGCTCCTATCCCAGCCATCTTATTTTTATGGCATTTGAACAAGCCAGTTCATTTTTTTTTTTTTAATGGAAGGAGTAACATATTTTCATCCTACAGCAATCCTCTTTGTTGGAGAATAATTTTTCTGAATTTCTTCCTAGTGAAGGTCATCTTGTCTCCAATGCTGAGTTTCTCTTTGGAAAAGTTTGTACAACTAGTAACTGGTCTTCTAAGCAGAAGCAAGCTAACATTCTGAGAATGATTCTTCACACTGAGAAGTTTTCTTCTTAAATAGTGGCCTGTATTTATGTATTTTCTCTTCAAGAATTCAACTTCAGTGCCTCAAACTGATTGAAACATCAAGTTGACTTTCAAAGTATAAAATTGTTTTAATATAGAACCTGCACATTATTTAAAAATTCGGCCGGGCGCGGTGGCTCAAGCCTGTAATCCCAGCACTTTGGGAGGCCGAGACGGGCGGATCACGAGGTCAGGAGATCGAGACCATCCTGGCTAACATGGTGAAACCCCGTCTCTACTAAAAAAATACAAAAAACTAGCCGGGCGAGGTGGCGGGTGCCTGTAGTCCCAGCTACTCAGGAGGCTGAGGCAAGGAGAATGGTGTGAACCCGGGAGG
>NW_016806329.1:1689110-1712092 GCF_001698545.2 Rhinopithecus bieti | reverse complement strand
TTCCAAAACACAAATATTCACTATGTAGTACAACACACTGCTTAGCAGTAAGATTAGTTTCCCTCTAATAATATACTTCATGTAGATTATGAATTTGCAAGACCCTTCAAAGTTATTAAAACTTAACTAATATAAACTGAAAACTAGAGAGGCAAGGGAGTTGAAACGGAGCACAATTCAACTCTAAAACTTTATAGTTGGTTTCTCTAAAAGAATTTGTAAAATTCCTTATTCCAGTCTGTGTTAAAGTTTGTATTTCAACTATTAAATATAAAACATTTTTTAAAAAATCAACAGAGGTAACGTTAACATTTAGCATAAAATCTACCACAGGTTGTCTCCCAGATTGCTTCAGTATGTTTCTGTCAGGCCTATTATAAAGTAGAAAATAAAGCAAATGAGTTTTGTTTCTTTTGTTTGTTTTGAGAAGTGTCTATTTATATCCTATGTCCACTTTTGATTGGGCTGTTTTTTTCTTGTAAATTTGTTTAAGTTTCTCGAGATTCTGGATATTAGACTTTGTCAGATGAGTAGATTGCAAAAGTTTTCTCCCATTCTATAGGTTGCCTATTCACTCTGATACTAGTTTCTTTTGCTGTGCTCTTTAGTTTAATTAGATCCCATTTGCCAATTTTGGCTTTTGTTGCCATTGCTTTTGGTGTTTTAGTCATGAAGTCTTTGCCCATGCCTATGTCCTGAATGGTATTGCCTAGGTTTTCTTCCAGGATTTTAAGGTGTTAGGTCTTACATTTAAGTCTATAATCCATCTTGAGTTAATTTTATATAAGGTGTAAGGAAGGGGTGGAGTTTCAGTTTTCTGCATATGCCTAGCCAGGTTTCCCAGTACCATTTATTAACTAGGGAATCCATTCCCCATTGCTTGTCAGAATGCTGATTATTAAAAGTTAGGAAATAATAGATGCTGGCAAGGCTTTTATATATATATATATATACTTTAAGTTCTGGGATACGTGTGCAGAACGTGCAGCTTTATTACATAGGTATACACGTGCCATGGTGGTTTGCTCCACCCATCAACCTGTCATCAGCATTAGGTATTTCTCCTAGTTCTATCCCTCCCCTAGCCCTCCACCATCTGACAGACCCTGGTGTGTGATGTATCCTTCCCTGTGTCCATGTGTTCTCATTGTTCGACTCCTATTTATGAGTGAGAACATGTGGTGTTTGGGTTCTGTTCCTGGGTTAGTTTGCTGAGGATGACAGCTTCCAGCTTCACCCATGTCCCTGAAAAGGACATGAACTCATCCTTTTCTTATACCTGCATAGTATTCCATGGTGTATATGTGCCATATTTTCTTTATCCAGTCTATCATTGATGGGCATTTGGGTTCGTTCCAAGTCTTCACTATTGCAAACAGTGCTGAAGTAAACATACATGTGCATGTGTCTTCATAGTAGAATGATTTATAGTCCTTTGGGTATATACCCAGTAATGGGATTGTTGGGTCAAATGGTATCTCTGGTTCTAGATCCTTGAGGAATCTGCCACACTGTCTTCCACAATGGTTGAACTAATTTACACCCCACCAACAGGGTAAAATGTTCCTATTCATCCACATCCTCTCCAGCATCTGTTGTTTCCTGACTTTTAAGGGTTACCATTCTGACTGGTATGAGATGGTATTTCATTGTGGTTTTGATTTGCATTTCTCTAATGACCAGTGATGATGAGCATTTTTTCATGTGTCTGTTGGCTGCATAAATGTCTTCTTTTGGGAAGTGTCTGTTCATATCCTCTGCCCACTTTTGATGGGGCTGTTCGTTTTCTTCTTGTAAATTTGTTTACATTTCTTGTAGATTCTGGATATTAGCCCTTTGTCAGATGGATAGATTTCAGAATTTTCTCCCGTTCTTCAGGTTGCCTATGCACTCTGATGCTAGTTTCTTTTGTTGTGCAGAAGCTCTTTAGTTTAATTAGTCCCATTTGTCAATAATGGCTTTGGTTGCCATTGCTTTTGGCATTTTAGTCATGAAGTCTTTGCACATATCTATATCTTGAATTGTATTCCCTATGTTTTCTTCTTGGGATTTTATGCTTTTGGTCTTACGTTTCAATCTTTAATCCATTTTGAGTTAATTTTGTATAAGGTGTAAGAAACAGATCCAGTTTCAGTTTTCTGCCTATGGTTAGCCAGTTTTCCCAACACCATTTATTAAATAGGGAATCCTTTCCCCATTGCTTGTTTTGTCAGGTTTGTCAAAGATCAGATGGTTGTAGATGTGTGGCACTATTTCTGAAGCCTCTGTTCTGTTCCATTGGTCTACATATCTGATTTGGTACCAGTATCACGCTGTTTTGGTTATTGTAGCTTTGGAGTATAACTTGAAGTCCGGCAGCATGAGGCCTCCAATATCAAGGAATTAAACAACATAATAGTCACACTGCTCAGGAGCCAAACAAAAACTATCGTACGTGTGAATAAGCAGGAAATTGTGATCCATAACTCAGGAAAATCAGTTCATGGAAATGCACCCAGAGTGTCTAAGATGATAAATTTGGCCCACAAGGACATTTAAGGAGCAACTATAAGTATATTCAAAAAAAGAAAGAAAAAAGTAACTAGATCTCATTGTGGTTTTGATTTGCATTTCTCTAATGATCAGTGATGATAAGCTTTTTTTCATGTTTGTTGGCCGCATAAATGTCTTCTTCTTTTTTTGAACATGGCAATTTATTTTATGCATTATTTAAATCTGCTGATTAAAAATGTTCAAAAGGCAATTTAAGAAACACTTAAAAATACATTTTTTCTAACTTAATGGTGGTCACTTAAAATAAGCAAGTCACCAGACATTTTTAAACCATTCATAACACCATTACCTTAAATAATTTTTAAATTCCAAAACACAAACATTCACTATGTAGTACAACACACTGCTTAGCAGTAAGATTAGTTTCCCTCTAATAATATACTTCATGTAGATTATGAATTTGCAAGACCCTTCAAAGTTATTAAAACTTAACTAATATAAACTGAAAACTAGAGAGGCAAGGGAGTTGAAACGGAGCACAATTCAACTCTAAAACTTTATAGTTGGTTTCTCTAAAAAGAATTTGTAAAATTCCTTATTCCAGTCTGTGTTAAAGTTTGTATTTCAACTATTAAATATAAAAACATTTTTTAAAAAATCAACAGAGGTAACGTTAACATTTAGCATAAAATCTACCACAGGTTGTCTCCCAGATTGCTTCAGTATGTTTCTGTCAGGCCTATTATAAAGTAGAAAAATAAAGCAAATGAGTTTTGTTTCTTTTTGTTTGTTTTTGAGAAGTGTCTATTTATATCCTATGTCCACTTTTTGATTGGGCTGTTTTTTTCTTGTAAATTTGTTTAAGTTTCTCGAGATTCTGGATATTAGACTTTGTCAGATGAGTAGATTGCAAAAGTTTTCTCCCATTCTATAGGTTGCCTATTCACTCTGATACTAGTTTCTTTTGCTGTGCTCTTTAGTTTAATTAGATCCCATTTGCCAATTTTGGCTTTTGTTGCCATTGCTTTTGGTGTTTTAGTCATGAAGTCTTTGCCCATGCCTATGTCCTGAATGGTATTGCCTAGGTTTTCTTCCAGGATTTTTAAGGTGTTAGGTCTTACATTTAAGTCTATAATCCATCTTGAGTTAATTTTTATATAAGGTGTAAGGAAGGGGTGGAGTTTCAGTTTTCTGCATATGCCTAGCCAGGTTTCCCAGTACCATTTATTAACTAGGGAATCCATTCCCCATTGCTTGTCAGAATGCTGATTATTAAAAAGTTAGGAAATAATAGATGCTGGCAAGGCTTTTATATATATATATATATACTTTAAGTTCTGGGATACGTGTGCAGAACGTGCAGCTTTATTACATAGGTATACACGTGCCATGGTGGTTTGCTCCACCCATCAACCTGTCATCAGCATTAGGTATTTCTCCTAGTTCTATCCCTCCCCTAGCCCTCCACCATCTGACAGACCCTGGTGTGTGATGTATCCTTCCCTGTGTCCATGTGTTCTCATTGTTCGACTCCTATTTATGAGTGAGAACATGTGGTGTTTGGGTTCTGTTCCTGGGTTAGTTTGCTGAGGATGACAGCTTCCAGCTTCACCCATGTCCCTGAAAAGGACATGAACTCATCCTTTTCTTATACCTGCATAGTATTCCATGGTGTATATGTGCCATATTTTCTTTATCCAGTCTATCATTGATGGGCATTTGGGTTCGTTCCAAGTCTTCACTATTGCAAACAGTGCTGAAGTAAACATACATGTGCATGTGTCTTCATAGTAGAATGATTTATAGTCCTTTGGGTATATACCCAGTAATGGGATTGTTGGGTCAAATGGTATCTCTGGTTCTAGATCCTTGAGGAATCTGCCACACTGTCTTCCACAATGGTTGAACTAATTTACACCCCCACCAACAGGGTAAAATGTTCCTATTCATCCACATCCTCTCCAGCATCTGTTGTTTCCTGACTTTTTAAGGGTTACCATTCTGACTGGTATGAGATGGTATTTCATTGTGGTTTTGATTTGCATTTCTCTAATGACCAGTGATGATGAGCATTTTTTCATGTGTCTGTTGGCTGCATAAATGTCTTCTTTTGGGAAGTGTCTGTTCATATCCTCTGCCCACTTTTTGATGGGGCTGTTCGTTTTCTTCTTGTAAATTTGTTTACATTTCTTGTAGATTCTGGATATTAGCCCTTTGTCAGATGGATAGATTTCAGAATTTTTCTCCCGTTCTTCAGGTTGCCTATGCACTCTGATGCTAGTTTCTTTTGTTGTGCAGAAGCTCTTTAGTTTAATTAGTCCCATTTGTCAATAATGGCTTTGGTTGCCATTGCTTTTGGCATTTTAGTCATGAAGTCTTTGCACATATCTATATCTTGAATTGTATTCCCTATGTTTTCTTCTTGGGATTTTATGCTTTTTGGTCTTACGTTTCAATCTTTAATCCATTTTGAGTTAATTTTTGTATAAGGTGTAAGAAACAGATCCAGTTTCAGTTTTCTGCCTATGGTTAGCCAGTTTTCCCAACACCATTTATTAAATAGGGAATCCTTTCCCCATTGCTTGTTTTTGTCAGGTTTGTCAAAGATCAGATGGTTGTAGATGTGTGGCACTATTTCTGAAGCCTCTGTTCTGTTCCATTGGTCTACATATCTGATTTGGTACCAGTATCACGCTGTTTTGGTTATTGTAGCTTTGGAGTATAACTTGAAGTCCGGCAGCATGAGGCCTCCAACTTTGTTCTTTTTGCTTAGGATTGTCTTGGCTATAAGGGCTTTTTTGGTTCCATATGAAATTTAAAGTAATTTTTTCCAATTCTGTTAAGAAAGTCAATGGTACCTTGATGAGGATAGCATTGAATCTATAAATTACTTTGGGCACTATGGCCATTTTCATGATACTGATTCTTCCTATCCATGAGCATGGAATGTTTTGCCATTTGTTTGTGTCCTCTCTTATTTCCTTGAGCAGTGGTTTGTAGTTCTCCTTAAAGAGGTCCTTCATATACCTTATAAATTGTATTCCTAGGTATTTTATTCTCTTAGTAGCATTGGTGAATAATAGTTCACTCATGATTTTTGGCTCTCTATTATTGGTGTATAGGAATGCTTGTGATTTTTGCACATTGATTGCTGAAGTTGCTTATCAGCTTAAGGAGATTTTGGGCCGAGACGATGGAGTTTTCTAAATATGCAGTCATGTTATCTGTAAAGAGAGACAATCTGACTTCCTCTCTTCCTATTTGAATACCTTTATGTCTTTCTCTTGCCTGACTACCCTGGCCAGAACTTCCAAAACCATGTTGAATAAAAGTGGTGAGAGAGGACATCCTTGTTTTATGCCAGTTTTCAAATGGAATGTTTCCAGCTTTTTCCCATTCAGTATGATAGTGGCTACGGGTTTGTCATAAATAGCTCTTATTATTTTGAGATACATTCCATCAATACCTAGCTTATTGAGAATTTTTAGTATGAAGGCTGTTGAATTTTATCAAATGCCTTTTCTGCATCTATGGAGATAATCATGTGATTTTTGTCATTGGGTCTGTTTATGTGTTGGATTACATTTATTGCTTTGAGTATGTTGAACCAGCCTTGCATCCCAGGGATGAAGCTGATTTAATCATGGTGGATAAGATTTTTGATGTTCTGCTGGATTCGTTTTGCCAGTATTTTATTGAGGATTTTTGCATTGACGTTCATCAGGAATATTGGCCTGAAATTTTCTTTTTTTGTTATGTCTCTGCCAGGTTTTGGTATCAGGATGACGCTGCCATCATAAAGTGAGTTAGGGAGGAGTCCTTCTTTGTCTATTGTATGGAATAGTTTCCACAGGAATGGTAGCATCTCCTCTTTGCATGTCTGGTAGAATTCGGCTGTGAATCCATCTGCTCCTGGGCTTTTTTTGGTTGGTAGGCTATTAATTACTGCCTCAATTTCTGAAATTGTTATTGTTCTATTCAGGGATTCAACTTCTTCCTGGGTTAGTCTTGAGAGCATGTATGTATCTAAGAATTTATCCATTTCTTCTAGATTTTCTAGTTTGTTTGAGTAGAGGTGTCTTTGTTCTGGCAATAGCTGCTCCCTCATAGGTTCATCCCATGATCTTTCCAGGCTGGTTCCTTAAAGTGTCAGTGTCTCAACTATCAATTCCTCAAAGAGACTTTTCATTTAACTCAATCTGAAGGAGCTTCTACTATGTCATTCTGTAATATTTTATTTATACTAATTTTTATTAGTTTACTTCTATTATTTATTTTTCTTTTTTCTTCTCCCTTCACTAGTACTTAAGATTTGTGAAAGCAAGTTTATTAGTTAATTCCTGTGAAATAAATCCCCAAATTATACAAATGATATAATGTTTTGTACAAAATAAAAATTTAATCCTTGATTTTACAATATTCCAATGTGATATTTCTGGCCAGTAGGAGGGTCTTTCATGTGATGATTTAGGGACCTAGACTCTGTGCAACTTGTGGCTCTGCCACTCCCTAGGAACTTGGAATCCTGTTGAATTCTCCTAGTGATAATACAGAGTAGTTTCGGAAAGAAATGATTACCTTGTGACATTGTTGTTGTTGGTCACATTCTGTTACTTTTTTATCTGTGATAGTCTGAGAAAGCAAAGGTTATGCTCTACTGTGTAAATAACTGCGAAGGAATGAATATGTTTTATATCACTGAGTCTATAAACTGACATGAAAGAAGCCAATCCTTAGGTAAATGTCTTAAACATTCTAAACATTTTAAATCTTTTAGGGAAATTTTGTTTGAAAACCAAAATGTGTGTGTGTGTGTGTGTGTGTGTGTGTGTGTGTGTGTATTTCAAATTGATGGAATAAGAAAGTGAGTATCATTCACTGATCAGTATTTTTTAAAAATCAAAGGCAAGGCAAAGTAAGATGGTGAAGTAGAAGCTCACACCATTTATACTCCTCACAGGAACACCCCATTTTCACAACTATCTACACTGAAAAGAAAAGCACTGTTACAAGAACCAAAAATCAGGTGAGCAATCACAATACCTGGTTTTAACTTCGTGTTGTTGAAACAGGTATTGAGAAGGGTCAGAGGGACAGTGTTGAATTGTCAACGGTACCCCTCCCCCATTTCCCAGCAGCGGTGAGCTGTGCAGAGTTGTGCACTTTGTGGAGGGAGAGCAGAGTGACTGGGGATTTCACAGTGAACTCACAGCAAAGCTGTGCTGGACTTAGCCAGTGCTCATACATGGAAGATGCATCTGGGTTAGAAGTAGCCAGAGGTGAACCACCCATTCCATTGGCTGGATTAATAACCAGAATATTTAAGGAGCTCAAATAAATCTAGGAAAATTTTATAATCTGATTAAAAATGGACATAAGATCTGAACAGACATTTCTCAAAAGAAGACATGCAAATGGCAAGCAGGTATACGAAAAGATGTTCAACAGCACTGAAATTATCAGAAAAATGCAAGTTAAAACTACAATGATATATCATCTCATCCCAGTTAAAATGGCTTTTATCCAAAAGATAGGCAAAAATAAATGTTGGTGAGGATGTGGAGAAAAGGGAACCCTCAGACATTGTTAGTGAGAATGTAAATTAGCACAACCACTATGGAGAACAGTTTGGAGGTTCCTTAAAAAACTAAAAATAGAGCTACTATACAATCCAATAAACTCATTGCTGTGTATCTCCCCCAAAGAAAGGAAATTAGTATACTGAGGTGACATATCTGCTCTCCTGTACTTGTTGCAACACTGTTCACAATAGCCAAGATTTGGATGCAATCTAAGTGTCCATCAGCAGATGAAATGATAAGTATCACATAGTTACTTAGACACAATGGAGCACAATTCAGTCATAAAAATGAATGGGATACTGTCATTTGCAACAACACTGATGGAAATGGAGGTCATTATGTTACGTGAGATAAGCCAGGCAAAGAAAAACAAACATCACATGTTCTCACTTATTTGTGGGAGCTAAAAATTAAATCAATTGAACACATGGAGAAAGAGAGTAGAGATATAATCACCAGAGGCTGGGAAGGGTAATGGAGGGATTGGAGGATATGTGGGAATGGTTAATGGGTACAAAAATAGAAAGGAGTAATACGTGCTATTTGATGGCACAACAGCGTGACAGTAGTCAGAATAATTTAATTGTACATTAAAGCTATACATTGTATTACTAAAAGGGTACAATTGGATTATTTGTAACAGAAGGATAGATGCTTGAAGTGATGGATATCCCATTTTCCATGATGTGGTTATTATGCATTAAAGACCTGTATCAAAATATCTAATGTACTCCATAAATACAAACACCTACTACGTACACACAAAAAAATACAATTTAAAAGTTAAAAAAGAAGAAAGCCCAACGATAATTTATACAATTTGAATTCATTAGGAAATATTTAGGTGTTTTCTAATGATTTTGTATGTAATGTTTGACATGAGAAAATTCTAGCCCTGTGGTTAAATAGACATTTGTGTTATTTTAATCCAGTAGTAACAATGCATCATATAGAAAGATATTTAGTGATTTTAGTGATGTGAAATGTCATTGTTCAATATATATTTTATATACTTCAGATTTCTTAAATTTTACTATATTTACAGTTAAAATGTTCATACAACCTATAAAAGAATTTGAAATATATTATTTCATTTGATTTATTTTGCTACCAACAAAATCAGCATTGTATTCCTTTTAGTTTTAAATAAATTCTTTTCTTAGATTTTTTGACTGTATATTTTCAAAAAAAAATCAGAAAAGTTTTCTTCTACTTGATGATATAAAGTGACATACACAAGAAAATGAAATGAATTACAATGTCATCAGACACATAACCCAAATAAGAATTTGCTTTCCTCAAATTAAGAAAACCAAGTGGAAAGAGAGTTTCTTGAAAGACATACTGAGTTATAAAATAAATTAATTGTATTCATGGCAGTTCAGGAGGAAAATGGAACATGCCTTAATGGGGTGACAGAAATGATTTGTTTTACTAAAGTGTGCTTATACTGGTTAGATATGATTGATGTAGATATGCATGGATGTGCTTATGCTACTAAAACAATGGATAAAAAAGCAAATTCAATTTTTAAAGAGAAGATACACATTTAAACACTCATGATAACATTAAAAATGTATGCTTGACACAGTTCAACAACTGTTTAGTAATGCCCATTTTACTTATCATATTTTCTTTTCTTTTCTTTTTTTTTTTTTTTTTTTGAGATGTAGTCTCGCTCTGTCACCTAGGCTGGAGTGCACTGGCGCAATCTCGGCTCACTGCAAGCTCTGCCTCCCAAGTTCACGCCATTCTCCTGCCTCAGTCTCCCAAGTAGCTGGAGCTACAGGCGCTCGCCACCATGCCTGGCTAAATTTTTTGTATTTTTAGTAGAGACGGGGTTTTACTAGGTTAGCCAGGATGGTCTCAATCTCCTGACCTTGTGATCCCCCCGCCTCAGCCTCCAAAAGTGCTGGGATTACAGGCGTGAGCCACTGCGCCTGGCCTACTTAGCATATTTTCTTATAGAGTTTAGAAATATATTACATAAAGAGTCAGAAAAGTACATGCTAGGGACTCAAAAAACTATTCATTGAAAAAATAAAAATAATATAGTGAAAGAATAAACTTACATTTTTGACTTAGTATTTGTATTATCCTGAAATATCAAATTCCTTATGGAATGACATTATTTTAATTTATCAAATTACGTTTTTTTCTGTGTGCTGTTGTTATTGTTTCTTAATTCATTTTATTAAAGTATAGTTTATATATAATAACATATATTTAAAATATACAGTTTGATAGGTTTTGACAAATATAAATATCCCTATAACTATCATTTGAATCACATATAACATTACCTTCACGCCAAAATATTCTCTCACACTCCTTTGCAGTCTATTCCTCTTGCTGCCTCCAGGTATAGGAAACTTCTGATATTATGATTATTATCATTATAGATTAGTGTCATGAAATCACAAAATATGTACTATTGTGTCAATTTTTTAAGATTTTTTCCATATTATAGCATGTATCAATAAGTTCTTTTTATTGCTGAGTAACCCTCCATTGTGTGAACTGACTATAATTTTATTAAGGTATCTATTTTTTGTGACATATATTTGGGTTACTTTGAATTTGATGATATCTTAACAAAATGGTGTGAAAATCTGTATACAAGTCTTTTTGTAAATAAGAATGAATGAGTAAATATTTTGAATATATACTTTCCTGTCTTTTGATAAATGACTTGAAATGCAATTGGTAGGTTATACAAGTAATTTTATTATATAGAAACTGCAAAATCATTTTCCAAAGAGGCTGAACTATTTTACATTCCTACAAGCAACATATGAGAGTTCCAATTCTTCCACATTGTAACCAACACTTGATTTGCTACTTTTAAAATTTTAGGCATATAAGTGGGTGTATAATTGTATATTATTGTTTTATTTGCTTGTTTCTGCTAATTAAACATATTGAGCATCATTTCATATTTCATATTGTTTATGGTCATACTTTTGTATTGTTTATTGGTCATACATGGTCATGAGGTATCTGTTCAAATATTATATGTAATTTTATTAAATTCTGTGTTATTGAATTACAGGAATTCTCTATATATTTCCATTATATGTGGTTTTCAAGTCTGGAGAAATCTTGCCCTATGCAGACTTACAAATCTTCTCCCATGTCTTCTAGAAGTTATACACTGTTAACTTTTACATTTAAGTTTATAATCCACTTCAAGTTAAATTTAGTATATAGTGTGAATTAAGGATCTGGGTTCATATCCTTCCATATGGATATATATTCAGTATCTCCAGCAACACGTTTTGAAAAGAACATCTTTTTTCCCATGGAATTTCCTTTGTACTATTTGCACAAATCAACTATAGGACTATTACTGTATCCTGCTCTCTTTTAAAATTTTAATTTTATTGAGGTATAATTTACATACATTAAACTTTACCCTTTATACATAATTCTATGAATTTTGACAAATCTATGCAGTCATGTAACCACTACCAGAGTGAAGATATTGAGTGGTATTTTGGCCAAAAGTCTATGTGTTTTTTTACAAACAAGCCCTCTGTACACATGCAGCCGTGACAACCACTACTCTGCTTCCTGTGCTCATATTTTGCCTTTGCCAGATGTTTTATAAATAGAATCATAATGTATGTAGCCCTTTTAAGTTGGCTTATTTCATTTACCACAGTACATTGGAAATTCATCCATGATGTTGCATGTTTCAAACATTGATCCATTTTGTTACTAAATACTTTTCTATTTGATGAATGTAATGCAATTTGTATATCCATTTACCGGTTGAAGAAAATTAGAGTTGTTTACAAGTTTGAGAAATTATGAACAACATTTATGTAAGGCTCATAAACATTTATGTAAAGGTTTTCTTGTGAACATGGCTTTTCATTTCATTTGGGTAAATACCTAGGAGTGGATTGCTAGTTTGTACGGTAAGTAGATATTTAATTTTATAAAATACTGCCAACTGTTTTGTTAAGTGGCTGTGTTATAGTAAATTCCCACTAAAATTTATGAATATTCCAGTTGCTCTGCAGCTCTCACCAGTACCACCACCAGGTTTGTTGTTTGTGTATTAAAGCAAGTCCATGTGATATGTAGTGCTGTCTTCCTTCCTTTGTGTAAATCCAAATTTCTATCCACAATCATTATAAAGAACTTCAGTTTAAAGAACTTCATTTAGCATATCTTTTAGAGAGTCTGCTGACAGTGAATTCTCTGAACTTTTGTTTGTCTGCAATGTCTTATATTTCATTTCCATTTTGAAGAGTATTATCCCCTATACAGAATATTGGAGTGACTTTTCCTTTTAGCATGGTAAAACACAGTTGCATTTTCTCTGTTTTCTATTGTTTCTGTTCAGAAGTTGATAGTTACCTCTTTCTTGTTCTGATGTACAAAATGTGACCCTTTTCTCTGACTGATTTCAGATATTCTCTTTTACATTGATTACAATTATTATCATGCACTTTGGTGGTGTTTTGTGCCTATGTTGCTTCAGATTTGTTGGTCTTCTTGGGTCTATGTGCTTACATTTCATGAAAATTAGAAATTTTCAGTTTATTTATTCTAGTATTTTATATTCCCCACTGCTTTTCCATCTGAGGCTATAGTTCCATATGTTAGGCTGCTGGATATTGCTCTGCAGGTCACTGAAACTCTGTGATTTTCACCATCTGTGTTTTCTCTCTAGGTTTAAGTTGAATAATTTATTTTGAATTTTGAATTTTCAGTTTTAGAGACAGGGTCTGGCTATGTTTCTCAGTCCAGAGTGCAGTGGTTTTCATCAGTGTAATCATAGCACCCTGCAGCTTTGAACTCCTAACTTCAAATGATCTCCTACCCAGCATCTGAGATTATAGGTGTATGCCACCATGCCTGCAAAATTAAATAATTTTATTGCTTCATCTTCAAGGTCACTGATCTTTCCTTCTGCAGTGTAATCGTACTTAACATGATTTCTTGAGTTCATTGATCTATGGGTGATATGGTTTGGCTCTGGGTTGCTACCCAGATTTCATCAGAATTTATAATCCCATGTCAAGGGAGGAACCTGGTGGGAAATGACTGGACCATTGGGGCAGTTTTCCCTATGCTGTTCTAATTAGAGTGAGGGACTTCTCACAAGATCTGATGGATTAAAAGTGACAAATTCCCCTGAGCTCTGTCTCTCTCCTGATGCCTTGTGAAGAAGGTACTTACTTCTCCTTTGTCTTCTGCCATGATTGTAAGTTTCCTAAGACCTCCCCAGCCATGCAGAACTGAGTCAATTAAACCTCTTTCCTTTATGAATTACAGAACAAAGACATTCAAACATCACTGGCGAGTGCACAGTGAGCAAGGAAGAGAAAGGTTCCAAACTTGGTAGGTGTCAGATGACGTAAAGGCTTGAGAGACATATTTAAAAGGTTGCATTTTATTCTGATCTGTAGCTTCCTCTTAGGAAGAACACGGGCTGGAAGAGGACTGCGGTGAATCAAAGGACCTAGGCTCGGTCCTTCACAGCCAGTCTCTCTGCTGATAATCTAAAGGGTGCTCCATCATGGCACTCATACATCTTAAATATCTCACAACTGAGAATGAATTATCTGCTCACCCGTAACACTCCTGTAAAGAATGAAGGGTGTCTTTATTCAACTTCTCTTCTGAGGGCATTAGTTCCAGTGTTTCATACATAACCATTGATTTCTAGCCTCTGTTTTCCTAGAAGTCACATTAAGAGCTTGTGTAAATATATTTACTAGAAGTTCACTATGGAAAACTGTTTTCAGGTTTAGAATTCTCTATTAATAAAGACCAATAAATCCTACATCAATGGTCTGGGGCTTTATTATACCCACTTGAGACATAGTTGCCTGGGAAAGAAATTTCATTTATAAAGAAAAGCTCCCTATGGCAGAAACATGGGGAAAATAGATTTTCTGACTTATTATTAAAGAGAATAACTGATTATTTGTAGTTTAGATATACACTTATGAAAAGAGAAAAGCCCGTAAGTCTATGGAGTCAATTNAGTCTTTTTGTAAATAAGAATGAATGAGTAAATATTTTGAATATATACTTTCCTGTCTTTTGATAAATGACTTGAAATGCAATTGGTAGGTTATACAAGTAATTTTTATTATATAGAAACTGCAAAAATCATTTTCCAAAGAGGCTGAACTATTTTACATTCCTACAAGCAACATATGAGAGTTCCAATTCTTCCACATTGTAACCAACACTTGATTTGCTACTTTTTAAAATTTTAGGCATATAAGTGGGTGTATAATTGTATATTATTGTTTTTATTTGCTTGTTTCTGCTAATTAAACATATTGAGCATCATTTCATATTTCATATTGTTTATGGTCATACTTTTTGTATTGTTTATTGGTCATACATGGTCATGAGGTATCTGTTCAAATATTATATGTAATTTTTATTAAATTCTGTGTTATTGAATTACAGGAATTCTCTATATATTTCCATTATATGTGGTTTTTCAAGTCTGGAGAAATCTTGCCCTATGCAGACTTACAAATCTTCTCCCATGTCTTCTAGAAGTTATACACTGTTAACTTTTACATTTAAGTTTATAATCCACTTCAAGTTAAATTTAGTATATAGTGTGAATTAAGGATCTGGGTTCATATCCTTCCATATGGATATATATTCAGTATCTCCAGCAACACGTTTTGAAAAGAACATCTTTTTTCCCATGGAATTTCCTTTGTACTATTTGCACAAATCAACTATAGGACTATTACTGTATCCTGCTCTCTTTTTAAAATTTTAATTTTATTGAGGTATAATTTACATACATTAAACTTTACCCTTTATACATAATTCTATGAATTTTGACAAATCTATGCAGTCATGTAACCACTACCAGAGTGAAGATATTGAGTGGTATTTTGGCCAAAAAGTCTATGTGTTTTTTTACAAACAAGCCCTCTGTACACATGCAGCCGTGACAACCACTACTCTGCTTCCTGTGCTCATATTTTGCCTTTGCCAGATGTTTTATAAATAGAATCATAATGTATGTAGCCCTTTTAAGTTGGCTTATTTCATTTACCACAGTACATTGGAAATTCATCCATGATGTTGCATGTTTCAAACATTGATCCATTTTTGTTACTAAATACTTTTCTATTTGATGAATGTAATGCAATTTGTATATCCATTTACCGGTTGAAGAAAATTAGAGTTGTTTACAAGTTTGAGAAATTATGAACAACATTTATGTAAGGCTCATAAACATTTATGTAAAGGTTTTCTTGTGAACATGGCTTTTCATTTCATTTGGGTAAATACCTAGGAGTGGATTGCTAGTTTGTACGGTAAGTAGATATTTAATTTTATAAAATACTGCCAACTGTTTTTGTTAAGTGGCTGTGTTATAGTAAATTCCCACTAAAAATTTATGAATATTCCAGTTGCTCTGCAGCTCTCACCAGTACCACCACCAGGTTTGTTGTTTGTGTATTAAAGCAAGTCCATGTGATATGTAGTGCTGTCTTCCTTCCTTTGTGTAAATCCAAATTTCTATCCACAATCATTATAAAGAACTTCAGTTTAAAGAACTTCATTTAGCATATCTTTTAGAGAGTCTGCTGACAGTGAATTCTCTGAACTTTTGTTTGTCTGCAATGTCTTATATTTCATTTCCATTTTTGAAGAGTATTATCCCCCTATACAGAATATTGGAGTGACTTTTCCTTTTAGCATGGTAAAAACACAGTTGCATTTTCTCTGTTTTCTATTGTTTCTGTTCAGAAGTTGATAGTTACCTCTTTCTTGTTCTGATGTACAAAATGTGACCCTTTTTCTCTGACTGATTTCAGATATTCTCTTTTACATTGATTACAATTATTATCATGCACTTTGGTGGTGTTTTGTGCCTATGTTGCTTCAGATTTGTTGGTCTTCTTGGGTCTATGTGCTTACATTTCATGAAAATTAGAAATTTTCAGTTTATTTATTCTAGTATTTTTATATTCCCCCACTGCTTTTCCATCTGAGGCTATAGTTCCATATGTTAGGCTGCTGGATATTGCTCTGCAGGTCACTGAAACTCTGTGATTTTTCACCATCTGTGTTTTTCTCTCTAGGTTTAAGTTGAATAATTTATTTTGAATTTTGAATTTTTCAGTTTTAGAGACAGGGTCTGGCTATGTTTCTCAGTCCAGAGTGCAGTGGTTTTCATCAGTGTAATCATAGCACCCTGCAGCTTTGAACTCCTAACTTCAAATGATCTCCTACCCAGCATCTGAGATTATAGGTGTATGCCACCATGCCTGCAAAATTAAATAATTTTTATTGCTTCATCTTCAAGGTCACTGATCTTTCCTTCTGCAGTGTAATCGTACTTAACATGATTTCTTGAGTTCATTGATCTATGGGTGATATGGTTTGGCTCTGGGTTGCTACCCAGATTTCATCAGAATTTATAATCCCATGTCAAGGGAGGAACCTGGTGGGAAATGACTGGACCATTGGGGCAGTTTTCCCTATGCTGTTCTAATTAGAGTGAGGGACTTCTCACAAGATCTGATGGATTAAAAGTGACAAATTCCCCTGAGCTCTGTCTCTCTCCTGATGCCTTGTGAAGAAGGTACTTACTTCTCCTTTGTCTTCTGCCATGATTGTAAGTTTCCTAAGACCTCCCCAGCCATGCAGAACTGAGTCAATTAAACCTCTTTCCTTTATGAATTACAGAACAAAGACATTCAAACATCACTGGCGAGTGCACAGTGAGCAAGGAAGAGAAAGGTTCCAAACTTGGTAGGTGTCAGATGACGTAAAGGCTTGAGAGACATATTTAAAAGGTTGCATTTTATTCTGATCTGTAGCTTCCTCTTAGGAAGAACACGGGCTGGAAGAGGACTGCGGTGAATCAAAGGACCTAGGCTCGGTCCTTCACAGCCAGTCTCTCTGCTGATAATCTAAAGGGTGCTCCATCATGGCACTCATACATCTTAAATATCTCACAACTGAGAATGAATTATCTGCTCACCCGTAACACTCCTGTAAAGAATGAAGGGTGTCTTTATTCAACTTCTCTTCTGAGGGCATTAGTTCCAGTGTTTCATACATAACCATTGATTTCTAGCCTCTGTTTTCCTAGAAGTCACATTAAGAGCTTGTGTAAATATATTTACTAGAAGTTCACTATGGAAAACTGTTTTCAGGTTTAGAATTCTCTATTAATAAAGACCAATAAATCCTACATCAATGGTCTGGGGCTTTATTATACCCACTTGAGACATAGTTGCCTGGGAAAGAAATTTCATTTATAAAGAAAAAGCTCCCTATGGCAGAAACATGGGGAAAAATAGATTTTTCTGACTTATTATTAAAGAGAATAACTGATTATTTGTAGTTTAGATATACACTTATGAAAAGAGAAAAGCACGTAAGTCTATGGAGTCAATTTTCCTACCTAAGTAGCTTCTGCTTTTGCTCTGAGAATATAGTTTTAATGTAATAATAACATGCTAATTTTTTCCTTATGGGGAAAAAAATAAAATGCTCAGCTTAAAGAAACTTTAAAAATTATATAATCCTAAATATTAATAAATGAAGAAACATGCCAAACAATTATACAAGCTTCTATTTTGCCAGATGTTTTGATATTTTTTATTTAGGTCACTATACTGGATAACAAAATTCTGATGAGAAAATATATCCTGCCTAGATTTATGTGATAATCAAAATGATGTATGATTTACTAAAACCACCATTCTTTTCATGCTTTCAGATACATTAAGATTTATATAATTTTATTCTACAGCACAATAAATTGATTATATGACCCTTAATTTTGATACAGTCTTTTTGAGAACATAAGTAAAGGCTTTTAAGGTCATCAAATTTTGGTAAGAATCACCTGGGGAACTTATTAAACTCATAGATGGTTAGCTTCAGTAGATCCTGGTAGAGCTCAAATATTTGCATGATTAGCAGACGCCTGACACATGTAATCTACTTACCACACATTAATATACTTCAATGAGAAGCACCTCCAAAAGGTACAAATACTGAAAAACCTTAATCATAATAGAATGTGGTTCACCAAAAAGAAAACTGTACAAAGAGGTCATGGGAAGTTTAATTTAAAATTAAACATATTTGTAAAATAGGTTCCTAACAAATTTAACTAAGCAAATACACTTCATTAGGAAGTAAATTAAGAAAGAAAACTGTATCCATACAAAATTATAAAGATACAATTCCAGTTAATTACAAGTCAGTATCTCAGAATGCATGATCTCAAAGTTAATGCACTCCAGGGAGATAGCCGTAAAAGTACACAGACCAGATTCAGATAGTGGTGCCACTGAGTATGTGGGCTTTGCAGATTATATTTATGTTGTATATGCTGTAGTGTTTATTGTGGGAGTTACGTGTTAAAAGAAAGTTAGGATAAATGGATTAAGTGATTTAAAAATGGACCATAGGAATAGTACAGTTTTCTTCAAACATTCAAAGAACATTCATGAGGATAACACAGAAACCATATAAAATGTTCCAGAGGACTAGGAAAATTAAAAAAAAGTTGTAAGGAATGGAATTGTGTAATATAAATAGCCTTCAGCAATTATAGCAATCCAATAAAGCAAAATCATATAAAATATTTATGAAAATGAAGACAAGATGATTTTTAAGTAGCCAGAATATTATGAAAGCAGGAAATTAACATGGCTTAAAAAATTTCCCAACATATTAAAGGCTGTAAAATACATATGAAACACCAGGCTAAAGGTGACATAGTGCCTAATCTCTACTTAAGCCTTTTATAAATTATAACAGAAAGTTAAAGATGCTGTTCTAGATACTATGTTCTTTCAGGCAGGAATTATTTGTGTCCAGTATATAGCTTATTACCCAGCAGAAAGCAGACACATTATAGATATTTCAAGGTCTAGATCTAGGTAAACTGGCAAATGCTAAGGGAGAGAAAGGAGTTGAGGAAGAATTAAAATCTGGTTCTACAAATGACATAAATGATTGTTTTCTTACACTGTAGTTTACCAACGTGTGGTCTAGAGAGTGCTTCCCCAGTTTAATGGGCAAGTAATCAATAAGATTATTGTCAAAAATTCAGATTCTGATTCAAAGTCTTGAAAGTCTGCATATCTAACAAACACCTAAGTGATGCTGATTCTTCTGATCCTTGGACTACGCTCTGATAAGTAAAGCTTGGACAACTAGGATCCAGCTAGGCTTTTTTCTTAAAAAGGCAAAGTGAGTCAACCAAATCATGATAGATTCTGATTTAGTGCATCCAAGGAGGGGCATAAAAACATACATTTTAAACATAAAGTGATTTTCTATGAAATCTAAAACTAGAGAAGCATTGGCTCCTGAAAAACGGCTGGGAGGAGGCTTTGGAAATGGGTTTGCAAACTATAAACAACAAGCTTCTTCACACATATTCCCAGGAGATATACACTTTAAGAAATACCCTTAAAGTTAATTTTCAAAGGATTTCATATGAATAAAAATGTTAAGCAATGAGATTGCAAAATGATTTGCTCAGGTCCCTCAACCCCCCTGGTGATGACCCTAAGCCATTAAAAATAAGTTAAGTGGTAGAAATGGAGTGGAAATAAGTTTCAAATCCTCAGAAAGCAAAGAGGTTAATTACCAGGGTTAGTCTAGGACCCAGAACTGTGTATCTCCTATTCAATACTTTTGTTAATGATCTGGAAAGAAGGTGAAGTTTCAAAATTTACAAAAAAATAATTATTTTAATTTTCTTGAGATTAGGGAAATTGGTTGAATTCCAAAAAAAACCTAACAATATGAGGTAATTAAGAAACACAAAGGTTGATAAAATCCATTTAAAATATGTAAAGGCAAAGCACATTTGAAAATAAATTTAAATTACTCATACACATTGATGAGCTCTGCACTAAATGTAATTTTATCAGGAATAAGATTTATGTATCTCTTTGTGCAATTCAATGAAGACATTTGTTCACTACCTAGAGGCAATAAAAATGGAATGAGGTATTAAGCCATATTAAAAGAGGCCAGAAGTAGGACACACATAGTTTAATACTTCAATTTTGAATCAATAATGTCTTCTTATCTTAAATATAATACTAAGGTGGTCAACTTAGTCATCTCATCTTTAGGAGGCTATATAAAAAAAATAGAGAACCAGAAAAGCAATGAAAACTATTACACTCATATGGAAAATGAGGCATACTTTAGTATAAAAAGATTGAAGGGCACATTTAGTTGAAAAGGGAAAATTAAAAAGAAAATGTAATGATATATAAAATGATGAATACTAATGACAAAACCAATTGAGCACTCTAATTTACCTATATTTCTAAAGGCCATTTTCTGGTAACAGAAAAAAATATAATCCACTTACATTAGAAAGTAGACAAATATTACAGATAAAGAGTATATTGGTTCTTAACAATGCTTTTCTATGAAAAATCTATTGTAAAGGGTGTTATACTATCAAGGTAAACAAAATGACAGAATAAGATTAGCAGACATTGTTTTAAAATAATGACTATAGCGATAGCTGAAGATGCTATGCAGTATATTCAGTAATCTGACAAGTTAGAAGTAGGACGAAAAATTTTTCTTTGTTACTATACTTTACAGAATAGAGTAGAAAAGAAAATGGAGAAAGAAAACGTTGCTGTATTCAACCTGACAAGCAGAATGGATCTAATTATTTGCATCTCATATTGCTAAAACACTTTTAAAATACATGAACCAAATCTTATAAAGAAAATGATTTAAAATTAAATAGACACAAGTGAAAAGCTGAAATCAAGATATGATAATCACTAATTAAGTAATACATACTGTATGTCAATAACTGTGCTAGATACTGAAACTAAACTGATGAACAGAAAAGACATTGTTCTTGACTTCATCAAGCCAACTTCACTGACAGTCATACTACAACGTGAGACGTGAAATAACAGAGGAAGTATATGAGTATATGATGCAATAAATATAAAAGAGACATATAATCCAAATTTAGGGCATTGTGTAAAGCTTTCTGGAATACGTGATTCCTAATATGGGTTTTTAAAAAATATATTTTTCAAGTGAAGAGCAAGAGTTAGAAGAGCTAGAAGCAGTTGCATGGTAAATTCTTACAAATGAAAGAAGTTCAGTATGTCTGAACTAAAAATGAAAAGGGTAAAGGGGCTAAGGAGATAAACCAAGGCCCAGTCATCATGCCATAATAAGGAGTTGGACATTATCATGAGAAAGATGAGAAACTTTTAAATGGCTTTAAATCAGTAGATGCATATTTTTAAACTTTAATTTTAGCAACTACTCTGCCTGCAATGTGAAACATAGACTGAAGGTGGATGATGCGAAGAAAGACTGAAGGTTGGGAGTTTATAAAGATCAGGTAGATGATTATGGGTAAGGTATTGACACTGAGGATAGATAGAAGCAGACAAACTAGAGAAATGTTTACTAGATAGATTAACAATTGATTGAATAGGAGAGTTGGTAGTGAGAATAAAGCATTCCAAGTGATGTGTCAAGGCAGTTAAATTTGTAGCACTCTAAAATGAGGAAGCGAGCTCTATTGAACACAAAGATTTAGCTGTATAAAAAGAAACATGAGCTGGGCACAGTGGCTCACGCCTGTAATCCCAGCTCTTTGGGAGGCTGAGGTGGGTGGATCACCTGAGGTCAAGAGTTCGTGACCAGTCTGACCAATGTGGAGAAACCCCATCTCTACTAAAAATGTAAAATAAGTCAGGCGTGGTGAGGCATGCCTGTAATCCCAGCTACTCAGCAGGCTGAGGCAGGAGAATCACTTGAACCCTGGAGGCGGAGGTTGTGGTGAGCCAAGATCACACCATTGCATTCCAGCCTGGGAAACAAGAGTGAAACTCCGTCTCAAAACAAAACAAAACAAAACAAAACAAAACAAAACAAAAATGAGTAGTCTGCACAGACTCCTCGTGAAAATGAAGAGTAGGGCGCCTAGAAAAGAGCTCTCTGGGAGATAACAACTTTTTTAGTATGAAGTGGAAAAGAAGACTAACAAAAAACAGGCAAATAGAAGAAAAATCAGCAGAGTGTGCTATTGATGTCATGAAAGCTGAAACAAAAAACAAAACAAAACAAAAAATGGAGCATCAGCATTACCAATTACAGAGTCAGGTAGTGAAGGAAGTCAATGTCTCTCCACCAGAATGCCAGCTCCATCGGTCAGTTACTTAGTCTGCTTTGTTCACAACTACAGTCCCAGGGCTTGGGACCAAGCCAAAGAGAGTAAGCATATACTTATTATGAAGTAATAAACTTATCATCATTAATTATTCATTTATTTGGAGTCCATACTCTATTTTACATCATTGATTTAGTTCTTGAATTCTTACTATAATAGTACAATTTTTGCAAAGGAAACTGACTTATGTAGTTTTTTTTAAATTAATTAATTTTATTTAAGTTTCTAGGGTACATGTGCACAACGTGCAGGTGTGTTACATATGTACACATGTGCCATGTTGGTGTGCTGCACCCAGGTATATCTCCTAATGCTATCCCTCTCCCCTCCCTGCACCCCACGACAGGCCCCAGTGTGTGATGTTCTGCACCCTGTTTCCAAGTGTTCTCATTGTTCAATTCCCACCTATGAGTGAGAACATCTGGTGTTTGGTTTTTGCCCTTGCGATAGTTTGCTCAGAATGATGGTTTCCAGCTTCATCCATGTCCCTACAAAGGACATGAACTCATCCTTTTTTATGGCTGCATAGTATTCCATGGTGTATATGTGCCACATTTTCTTAATCCAGTCTGTCATTGATGGACATTTGGGTTGGTTCCAAGTCTTTGCTATTGTGAATAGTGCCACAATAAACATACGTGTGCATGTGTCTTTATAGCAGCATGATTTATAATCCTTTGGGTATATACCCAGTAATG